>NW_026732839.1:47500-100573 GCF_028476545.2 Physella acuta
CATCATTTATATTGCCAGTCAATATGACGGGAGCCAATGAGCAGGGAGCCCTTTTGACCGGGTTATTTTGACTGGTTCGTTTTGCCGGGTGTCGTTTTGTGGGGTCCTGCTCTGACGGGGTTGTTTTGTCCAGAGCTGTTTTACCGGTGCACCCCATGCATGCTATGGTCCTTAAAACATATTATTTTTCATCTTACTCATATGTCTTGGGCCTAAACTGGGAAAAAATGATATATTTAAAAAGTATATACTTGCTTGAGATATATATCTTAATATATAAAAGCCCAAGTTCGCGATTCTCTCCCTCTCTCTTTCTCCGTCCAAAAAAAAATGTTCACACGCTAAATTATCAGTATCTTCAGCGACATATGGAGAACTTGAAACGGACTTTTGTTAAAATAATATGTTAGATGTTTTAAGTGAATAAACTGAAATTTATATAAGGAAGAAAATAACAAATAAAGACATATTCGAATGAAGAAAAACTATTTTAATTATGGAACCGGAAAAGTGTTTATAGTTATGACGAGTACTTAATAAACAATGACGTTACAAATGTCACAAATGATCACCCTAGGAAAAGAGCACAAAACTAATGGCGTCATCTAAAATATAAAGAAAGGAACTATTTTATTCAACTTTGATTTAGATCTACGTACGCTATGAAATGTATACAAAACAATTTTCTTGGCCTAAACTTATAAAATTTACTTTATCTATTTAGAATCTAGATCTAGAGATTCTTAATCTAGATTTAGAGTGAGATTCTGGATCTAGATCTACGGAAAAATTAGACTAAGGCCTTAGACTCTAGTGTCTAGAGATAGATCTAGATTCTATCTAAATCTAGAATCTATTACAATAATAAATTTACATACTAAACTATTTTAGGTCTTTATTATTTTAAAGATATCTTTGTTTGTTTAGCTATGGAATTCACTAATTTGGGATAAAATTTAATTCGAAATAATTAGGCCTATTCGCTTAATTTAAGTTAAGTTTCTTTACTATATATTTTATTATTCACGAATCCTAAAGTGTCTAAATAGCTGAGATGATAATGTTATTGATACCATGTGGGTGGTACGAGTTCGAGACCCACCAAGTAAATCTTAATAATTTATGATTTAAATTTAAAAAAAAACGTTATAGGTGAAGTAGAGTTTACCTGTTTCTGTCTTTTTAGCATATGAAGCGATTGTGTGGTCAGACCCATGCTAAGCTGAAATAGGTTTTTTTAAAACAAAAACAACTAACGTTGAACATCGAGGTTATTAACGAAATCTTTTAAGTCTCTTAATTTTAAGTCTCTTAATCAGCGAGTGCATTTAGTATGGTACTGTCTTTTGAATAATACTGTATATAAGTTGGTTTTAATTTTTTAGTAGGTATTGGTAGTCTATGTTATTCAAAACAAGTATAAACATAGACAGTACATAACATACTCATAACAATGTTTTATTCTATTGTCTTGATTAATAAAATCTTTCTTTACTTAAGTTTCCAATAATGACTCTTTTAAAGCTGAATTACAACTCATTTCATTACTCACTTTCGTAGGTTAATACATTTTCTACAGGCATCTCTACCGTTCCTTCCACTTTCATCTCCGAACGAAATTTTAAAAAAGTAGTTCATAAAAAAATATAGAAAAACCAGTATCCGTTTCCCCCAGCCCCCATCCCCCCCCACCCCCTACACACATCCATCACACCCTCGTTTGGACAGTTTAAATTGCCGCTTCCCGGAGATAAATTACGAAAAGAATAAGAGAGCTAAAAAGAGAAGAGAGCTAAAAGTCACCAGAATTTCCCGTGTAACGGTACCTATGGTTAGTTGGACTAAAACTATGTGTTTAACTGTACGTCGAAAGAGTAATTGTGACAAAGCAGAATAAGAGCTAAATAACTACAAAACAATGTGTCATGAAAAATTAAGTTATATTTTATCTCTATTTCAAAACTTATATCTACTCATGGATCTAAATACAAACGTTAATTTTCTGAACTGAAACTAAGTCTACCTGGAAACGAAATTTAACCGAAAATCGGTGCTCTATCATTTTTATCGGCTCCTGAGTTGGAACATGAATCTGAAATTTAACTTAAATCGGAAATATGATTGGAACAGTGTTTCTTCCAGACATTTTTCTCCGGGGGGGGGCACTTGAAATCTTCGGGGGGGGGGGGGGGGGTAAACTTTCTTCGGGGGGGCGGACACTGTTAAAAGTATATATTTTCTATATAAATTATATAAATTTCATTTCGTTCGGGAGGGGGGGGGCGGTAAAAAATTTTTTTTTTTTTTGAGATGCCTGGAAGAAACTCTGGATTGGAACAAAATTAACTGGAAACGGAACTTTATTATGCACGTCATTTTTACCTGATCTGGAAATTTCAGTAGAAATAAAACCTCTACGTCGAACCTAACCCTAACTATCTATTTTACTTTTAATTTATATATTGTGTAGATCTAAATATTTTTCTAATATTAGACATAATTAAGGAGTTTATTTTTTTTTTACTCTATTAATGATGGGATTATTAGTATTACGTATCCTTATCTATTTTTACTTTTTTTTGTATAAAGAGTACAGGGATTAAGAACCACTGATTTAGACCCTTTCACTGGCTAAATACTGCTACTACAGTGGTTATATAATTACGATACGTGAAAAAAAACATGAATTTATTTTCTTCAACATTGGGTGCCCCTTCCACTGGCCCAATACTGCTAGTAAACTGGTAATATAATTACGTTATATGGAAAAACATAAATTTATTTTTTATTAACATTGGATGCCGTCAAGGGTTGTGATTGTTGGCGGAAGAATAAGACATTGAATTCCTGAAAACAAGATAATGCTTCCATTTGTAATACGGCAATATTAAAGCTATTTGCTTTCCATCCATGGAGTCATGCGAACTACGCACTCAAACTCAGTAGTTAGTATGCACTTCAGTCCGTGTAGGTTCGCTTCTGTAGTAAGGTCGCTTCATTCCAGTCCTAGTTAAGTCGCTTCACTCCAGTCCTGGAAAGGTCGCTTCAGTCCAGTCCTGGAAAGGTCGCTTCAGTTTAGTCCTGTTATGTCGCTTTAGTCCTGACCTGGTTAGTTCGCTTTAGTCCAGTCCTGGAAAGGTCGCTTCTGTCCAGTCCTGGAAAGGTCGTTTCAGTCCAGTCCTGGAATGGTCGCTTCAGTCCAGTCCTGGAAAGATCGCTTCTGTCTAGTCCTGGAAAGGTCGTTTCAGTCCAGTCCTGGAAAGGTCGCTTCAGTCCATTTCTGGAAAGGTCGCTTCTGTCCAGTCCTGGTTAGGTTGCTATAGTCCAGTGCTTGTACGTTCTCTTTAGCCCTAAATAACTTAGTCCATTACAGTCGTACATAACACCATCAGTTACATTGTAAGCGTCATCTTAACGGTCCATCAACCACAGTTATGCTAGGCGCTCAGATGCAGGATCAAAATCTTTTTATTATACTGGTCCTTTGTTTTAAATCCACAGCAAATATTGATCGACCACTATTGTGTCCACTTACATGAAAGAGAGAAACAACAACAGCTTTATTGTGCTGCAGAGTATTTGAATAAGTGAATGGGGGAATCTAAAACTTTGCCTACGTTGAATCACCATCGCGAAGTCTCTTCACGTGCAAATACTACAAGTTAAACTTATTTCCACATCTAGATGTATAGTGTTAAACTACGCCTAACGCTAAAAAAACTCTCCTTTACGATAGCCTTTACTCTATCACATAAAGTCTTTTTTCAAAGTAGCCGTTAGCTGTCTCCTACTAAGTTACTGTATAGCTTCTACTGACTATCCTTAATGGAAAAATCCATTTGCTTACTTCAGTCAAGTAAATCCAACAACCCAATTATTACAATTTATTTCACTTTAAATTTATGTGGTCAGGCTGAACAGTGGTTTTTGGCTGTCTAAATTAACTGTTACTAATACTACACTGCGCCATAACAATTAGAACGATATAATCTTTAAGAGAATCTTGACTGACTGTACTTGCCATTTTACAGCAGTCTCCATTGGTATAACATTGTTTTGTTACATAAATTACTATAAGTCTTTACATAAGAAACCGAATTGTATCTTGGTGAATGGCGAAGATTAAATGGTTTATTGGCAACAAACATAATATAAAGGGTGGTCGAAGGAAATACGATATAAAGATTTTGGAATCAGGGATTGGACGAAAAAATGTCGACTGTTTGTGTTACATAACAAATTCTCAATGCCTAAAGGATTAACTAAGCATCTCTATTGTGGCGTCTAAACTACCCGCCAATTACTTTTTACATATAGCAGTTATGGAAAGACCAAAACAACCACCAGTTTGAGGACCGTTTATTGTTCAGCGTGTGGGTTGCTACTATTCAATAAACGTTAAAATTGGAATGATCGTACGCCTACTCGGCTGTTTCGCCCGCACCGCCCAAGTGTACATAACATAGAGAAAGCATTGACGTAATTCACTGACAAACTTTAAATCTATTTCACGAAAAAGAAAAATTATGTTTTTTAAGATACTTTTATGTGCATTGAAAGTGCTAGAGTTTGATATACAAGGGAAAAATAGAAAGCAATAGAAAAAAATATTGTTTTAATTAGATTGACCGCTTGGAGATGCGACAGACAGACAGACAGACAGACAGACAGACAGACAGACAGACAGACAGACAGACAGACAGACAGACAGACAGACAGACAGACAGACAGACAGACAGACAGACAGACAGACAGACAGACAGACAGACAGACAGACAGACAGACAGACAGACAGACAGACAGACAGACAGACAGACAGACAGACAGACAGACAGACAGACAGACAGACAGACAGACAGACAGACAGACAGACAGACAGACAGACAGACAGACAGACAGACAGACAGACAGACAGACAGACAGACAGACAGACAGACAGACAGACAGACAGACAGACAGACAGACAGACAGACAGACAGACAGACAGACAGACAGACAGACAGACAGACAGACAGACAGACAGACAGACAGACAGACAGACAGACAGACAGACAGACAGACAGACAGAGAGACAGACAGACAGACAGACAGACAGACAGACAGACAGACAGACAGACAGACAGACAGACAGACTGACTGACAGACAGACAGACCAGACAGACAGACAGACAGACAGACAGATAGACAGGCAGGCAGGCAGGCAGACAGACAGACAGGTAAACTGGCAAACAGGCAATCAGACAGGCAGGAAGGCTGGCTGGCTGGCTTGCTGACTGACTGACTGACAGACAGACAGTTAGACAGACAGACAGACAGACAGACAGACTGACTGACTGACTGACTGACTGACTGACTGACTGACTGACTGACTGACTGACTGACTGACTGACTGACTGACTGACTGACTGACTGACTGACTGACTGACTGACTGACTGACTGACTGACTGACTGACTGACTGACTGACTGACTGACTGACTGACTGACTGACTGACTGACTGACTGACATCTGTTATATAAATTTTAAACCTCACACTAATATGTATGAGTGAATGGATGTGTGTCCGCAGCTTTAAGTCGTATCTCCTCCTCAACGAAGCAATATCGAGGACTAGTTCCAAAGCAATTATGTTAAGCGAGTTACGAGGATGAACATAGGCCAAAAAAATTACGGGTTTCTTTGATGGATTTCCCGGAAAAGCCAACAAACCCATAACTCGGCAACCAGACCACTTAGCGACTTGAAACATGTACCAATCGATTTCTGCCATAATTTAGAACAATATTGACGAAGAAAGTTTTCAAAAATATCCTTTCGTTCGGTCACAAAAAAATGTTTGAATTAATTAAAATTTGTACCGAATTAGTAGGCATTTTTATCCAACGACACCACACGCGTCATCACGTTCAATAGCTGCGCCATCACGTTCAATGACTGCGCCATCACGTTCGGTAGCTAGGCGCTTAATGGTTTTTAGTCATGTAACTCTATTGTAAATAAAACATGCAAAATACTGGAAAAAAATTAATAAAAACCGTTTTAATAACTAACCAATGGTTTTACTAACCCTGCTCTTGATTTACACGCTACGACAGAGCTATTTTTAGATAACATAAGGAAATTGCGCTTAAATGTCACTAGAATTTTTAATTAACTTGTTTTACTTAATTATTTTATAATTTATTTGTTTATTTAATAGTAGTGTTGTGTTAATTAACCATATAGGCCCTACTGCATACCATTGCAGTTTTGCAACAATACTTTAGAAGTAATCTATTACTATCTAATTTAATCTTACTTATTTTCTTCGTTATATTCATACGGTTTCATGATTTGCTGTTCAGAGCGTCCCTTTCTTTTAGCCAGCCACAATGAAGTCCATCCAGTTGTTTCTCGCTATGTTAGCTGTGGCCTGTGCCGGTGTGTCCGTGCCTCTGACCACAGCCAACATTGACGCGTTTCTAAAATCTCACAACGACGTGAGGGCGGCTCCCAAGATTCCAGCCCTAGTAAGTTGACCGTTTCTTGATATACTTAGTAAGTTGACCGTTTTTTGATATGTTAGTAGGTTGACAGTTTCTTGATATACTTAGTAAGTTGATCTCTGTTGATATATTTAGTAATTTGACCTTTTCTTGATATATTTAGTTAGATAAACGTTTCTTGAAATACTTAGTAAGTTGACCGTTTCTTGATATATTTAGTAAAATTACCGTGCGTTGAAATATTTATAATGTTAAACGTTTGCT
Source organism: Physella acuta (assembly GCF_028476545.2). Lineage (NCBI taxonomy): Eukaryota > Metazoa > Mollusca > Gastropoda > Physidae > Physella > Physella acuta. Next base: position 54,250 of record NW_026732839.1, read on the forward strand.
AATATATTTAGGAAGTTGATTGTTTGTTGATATATTTAGTAAATTCACCGTTTGTTGATATATTAAGTAAGTTGACCGTTTCTGGATAGATTTAGTAAGTTGACCGTTTCTTGATAGATTTAGTAACTTGACCGTTTCTTGATAGATTTAGCACGTTCATCGTTTGTTGATATATTTATAAAAATTGATCGTTTCTTGATACCTTTTAAGTTGACCGCAAACATTCCCAGTTAGTTGACAACAAAAAAGAAGAGAGCTGTATTGCCAATCATTGTTGACGTGTTTAGAAATCACACCAAAAACAATGCTAGTTTATTGTTAAATTTATTGATGGGTTAACACTAGACCTAACATCCAGTTATGCTCGAGTGGTTTCGCTCAGTGTTAACACAACATTCCCCGGTTCAAGCCCTCGGGCAGATGAGGCTCGTGAACTAACGACAGCAATCCATGTAGTAGATAAAAATCAGAAATCAAACAAGAGCGAAGCCCCTTGTGTGCTAAGGACAGCAATCCATGTAATAGATAAAATCAGAAATCAAACAAGAGTGAAGCCCCTTGTGTGCTAAGGACAGCATTCCATGTTGTAGATCAAAAGATGTCGAACAAGAGTGAAGCCCCTAGGGCTATGCATTTACTAACTGTGGTTTCCTTTTGGGATCTTCTACGTATAGAGTCCTTTCAAATGACGTCACGTCCGTTCGTGATACCTACGTACACCAGACGTAAACACAATCAGCTGTTCACCAGCGCTGGACGCGTTCACTGTATGTAAAGAACCGCACCCGCGGAAAAGGAAAAATACGTTACAAAACTTGAACTCTTAGGAATTGAAGATCCTTATACAGTTATTGACGGTTTCGTAGATAAAATAAATAAGTGGCCAAAATTTCTAAATAAAAATACTGTTAGTAATACTGTTTGCGTTTAGAGTTTAAGTAGACGAATCTGATCAAATGCAGTTCTCGATACTTTGTTTCAGGTAAGGACAGTAAAATAATAAACTTCATTTTAATTATAAAAGATAACTATTAATAAAACAAATATGCTCGACCTTCACAAATACTAATAGTAAAAGACAAAGTTAAAAGTAATAATAAGAATAATAAGATCTAATAGTAGGCCTAATACCTGGCTCCGCTGGGTAGACATAGAATCTAGAATCTACTTCTTTACTTAAATTTAATTACTTTAGATCTACATTCGATTCAAAATACACCCATAATAAATCAAAAGTAGTCATAATAGGCCTAATAAAGCATTTAATTGTCTCTAAGATCTAAAATCTCGCTCTATAATCTAATAATTTTTTTAGCAAACGAAATTTTCTGAAATTGAAATAGATTGTATGACTAGACTTAGATCTAGAATCTGCTACTTAAATTAAATTGTAAAAACTTTATACAAGCATGTAGTTAATATTATTGTAGTAGAAGGCTTTAATAAATTACTAAGGCCTACCTACTTTGTTGTCTTTTTACAGCAATATGTATCTGATACTGGACTGAGTTTAATTAAATTCAAATTCATATCTAGTAATTGGTCGACTAAGTTTTTGTAGCCTAGTAGTACAATCTAGATCATACCAGCCAACAACAAATAACCGCATTATTATTATTTGGTTAATGATTAGGCTAATTTTTTTTTTAAAATCCACTGTTTATTAAAAAAAACAAATCAAGCTAGAAACATTATAAGTGAGATGGTTTAGAATAATAACAATCGACCCAGTCTACAATTGATACAATTGCAGGTGTACATAGGGCCTACAGTCTAGTAGTTTACAGTAGGCACATAGTGTGTAGCTAGTATACTAGTGTGTAGCTGTCCAGAGTTAAGATTCTTAATGCTTTCCCCTGATAAGCCGTGTGTGCTATAAATGACATATCATGACATCGAGGTGAGAAATGTTGAGGGGAGAGCAGTGGGCCTTTCCCCTTTGTTCTCCCTGCTGGGCCCTGAGGGTCAAAATTATATAAGGGATACTATCTCTGTGGGGCTGGGTATCACGGAGGTGAGACATTTTCAGGGGAGGGCAGGGCAGACTCCTCTTTGGTATTATTGTGGTCTAGATACATCATGAGGGTTGAACATCAGTATTAATGTGTCTGATAACTTCCCTGCTGGATTATAAGGGTCTTAAATTGTATAACATGCTACCCAGATTATATTAGTCGTTTTAGTGTGGGTTTTGTAGGAGTTAAGTGGTCTCACGTTTGCTACAGTAGATAACCTATAATATATTACTGCATTTGATCAGATTCGTCTACTTAAACTCTAAACGCAAACGGTATTACTAACAGTATTTTTATTTAGAAATTTCGGCCACATATTTATATTATCCACGAAACTGTCAATAACTGTATAAGGATCTTCAATTCCTAAGAGTTCAAGTTTTTTTACGTATTTTTCCTTTTCCGCGGGCGCGATTCTTTACATACGGTGAACACGTCCAGCGCTGGTGAACACGTCCAGCGCTGGTGAACAGCTGATTGTGTTTACGTCTGGTGTACACCACTGTGGCGGCGGGCGTAGGTATCACGTGATTTAGGTCACGTGTTTGCAAGGACTCTATTGCTTAGCATTACCTAATTAACAGAGAGAGAGAGAGAGATATAGAGAGAGAGAGGGAGAGAGAGAGAGGCAACCTCTTATCTGGGCATTCAATGCCCTGTATTCGACCATAGGACATCACTCTTCTTGATGCATCCATTGCCTCCCTACCCTCTATTGATCCGTATAAAACTGCTGATAGTGAAGCAGAGAAAGATGTATAACATACCATAAACCAGCACTTTTTGTGTTGTTGTGAGTCACCTCAGTTCAGCGTGTTATTCCCCTAGATTTTATTCATGAGCCCACGCTTAGTTTTGTTTTGTGTCTGACACTCTTTAGTAGTTGACATCTGTTATTAACCATCTCAAAACGAACCCGGGGCGTTCGCTAGCTCTGCAACTGACAGAATAGCGTTCGTAATAATCTACACGCCAAACCTTGAGCGATGGATCGCAGTTACCACCAATTTTAGAGTTCCCAAGAAATGTATTTATTGTTGATACTCGCTTTTATTCAATTCAAAATACGACACACCGCTTTGTTAAGTACTTTTATTTCTTTCCGTTTCGATAAAGTTCACAGTAATGTCCCTTTGCTAGTTGCTGTAAAAACATTCCCTGAACAATCGTTCACTCTGCTTTTAAAACTTGTATACACGCGTCGACCTTGGTATACAAATACATAAACACCCAGGGCTTAACTCAACTAATAAACACGCTATCTACTGTGTTCTAGCTTATTCTGACTTAACCTCTAAAAATCACATAAAGCTCATAAAATCACGTACACTTGCGTGAATGTTGGCGTTTTATTAAATACAAATTTGTTACGTTGCTTCATACAATAAGGAATGCCTGTCAGAGTAGGTTTTTGATTGGAAAACTAAGAGCGTCTTTTTTTTTTCTCACAAGGTATGGAACGCCACGTTGGCCAACTACGCCAAAAACTGGACAGCCCAGTGTGCTTTTAAAAACATCTACGGACCGTATGGAGAGAACCTGTACATGTCTTCACGCAAGCCAAAAAGTTCTGTAACACCTAGTTTACACCGACATGTAGGCTATACTGTACATGTCTTACATACATGTTTTCACGTAAGCTAAACGTTTTGTAACACCACGTTTATACTTGCAACATGTAAACTATACATGTCTAAAAAACTTCTCAATAAGAGAGTAGGCCCTAATTATATATTTCGTATATAATGATGTAGAGCGTGAAGTAGTGACTATCCGTCAAAGTGAACTCAATAATGTAATAAATAGCAACCATCTGTCGATTTGCATGCACAAATTTGAGTTTTACAATTACCTCGTTTTTAAACTTCAAATCTGCGTTACAAAATACATTTATATTCGCAAGTTTACTTCTATTTGTTTTTTATATGGTCTTTATGTTGTCCGATGCGGGGATGTATGAATGAACTTTGACTTGTGTAAAACCTGTCTGTTTCCAGCGCTCAGCTCAAACGCCACTGATATAGCCTACAAGAGCGCTTCTGCCTGGAAAAGTGAACTGGTCAATGTGGTCGACTTCACCTAATGGTCGTGTATTACAAAATCACCAACATGTGATCATTTTTCACAGGTGAGGTTTTGTGTAAATGTAGGCTATTAATGAGATATGTCTGAGTATAACGTAGTTTAGTGTAGCGTTCAAAAGGTACGGGTTTAATTGACCCGTTCGAATCTTAAGCTCTTCATTGTTTCATATTAATCTACCTCAAGTCAATGGAGTTTAATATGGCAGGACATCTCGCTAACTACCTAATTACGCTGTATGTTAACAGTAAATAAAACCGATGACCTTTACTTCATCTGTAATGGAGACTATCAACATTGAAGTAGAAATTTTTAAACAGCATTTACTGAGGAATCGTTTAAAAAAAAGAAATATTCAAACAACATGGGAAGGTGTGGCATAGTGGTAGAGAGCTAGACTGCTAAACCGGGAGTCACGATTTCCTTGAGTCCACCCAACTCTGGTTGGTACCTAACTTACGTTAGGGAAACAAATGCAGCTGGGCATATTGCTGACTACACTATCCCTTCTTATGTCGAAGAAAGAAACGTATGAAATAAACTCCATCTGTCCCATCCATCGTCTCTGGTCTCATGTAATTACTACCCACGGTAAGTACAAATTTCATTTAGTTTGATACAGTTGATTACAACCCACTGTAAGTACACATTTCATTTAGTTTGATACAGTTAATTACTATCCACCGTAAGTACACATTTCATTTAGTTTGATACAGTTAATTACTATCCAGCGTACGTACACATTTCATTTAGTTTGATACAGTTAATTACTATCCACCGTAAGTACATATTTCATTTAGTTTGATACAGTTAATTACTATTCACCGCAAGTACACAGTTAATTCATTTTGATAAGTTAAACTTATAAAATCTAATGTTTTCAATAGTTGTCTTCGATTAGAAGACAATAAATGTAAACAGTTTCAGTAAGTGTGTGTGTGTGTGTGTGTGCATATGCGTGTGTGCGAGTGTGCGCGTGCGTGTGCGTGTGTATGCGTGCGTACGTACCTGTGACTGTCGGCTGAGAGTGTGTGGCCTGTAAACGTCCGCCTTGTGGGAGCACTAACCTGTGAACACACGGTGTCTCCACACACCTCTAACTAGGGCACAACTGGGCAGAAAGAAAACGTTTATTTATAGATAGTTGAGGGCTGTTCAGTGACTTAACATGTTACTTGATCAACTCTGGTCTCAGAATACGTGGGCCTATTCAAATAGACTTGTCGCTCGATAAGTAACTCAAAACAAACCGTCTACTGGTTACATGAATATCTATATATATATACTACTAAAAGTCACGTTTGTTTACATGTTTGAATATTTATTTCTTTGTTTGTCCGATCGAGTATTGTGATATGTTCTACTCTATCTGGAGAGCTGTAAAATAGTATGTAGGTAGAGAATAATTTTTTAATGCAGACAGACTGTTAATCACAAATTTATTTAAAGACGTTAATTAATTTATTGATTTATTCATACGTAGAATAACCCTATTTTTTTTAAAAGTTTAGAACGACCACTACACTCGGCGGGACCGTGACGTCACAGTTTTTTGTTTACTCTTTAGTACAATAAAATGGCGGCGTCTATCGAAGAAAATTGTGTTCCCATTCAAAAGTTTAACGCGTTCTAAATCTAATTTTCTGTCGGTCATAACTTTAACAATACGTCCGTTTGCTGTATTTATTACGTTCCAACACTTTTATCAATTTTCAACTGTCTTTTTTCATTTAGTTTTACAATAAATTTCTCTAGATCTAAAGATCAGCTGTCGAAGGAAAGTTATGAATCTAGCCTAGATCTAGATCTAGCCTAGATCTAGGTCACTAGACTCAATGTAAATTCTAGATCTAGACTTAATGTAAATTCTACATCTAGAATCTATTTCAGGCCTTAATACATCTAGAATCTATTTCAGGCCTTAATTATTTTATATAAATCTTTGTTTGGCTAATTTAAGATAAAATTTAATTTGAAAGTTACTACTACTAGACTTAGATCTAGATCTATGCGCGTAAATCAAGTTGCATAAGGAGACTCAAAGTATAGTATAAAAATTCATTTGTGACGTCACGAGTAAATAGCTAAGTTGGTAAGGTAGTCGGCTCTCATGCGGGTGGCACAGGTTCTAGGCCAATATGTCAATGATATTTTTTTTTCAATTTTTTTTTAGATGTGAATGATAAAGTTGCCTATCTGAACTTGGCAGGATACAGGGCAGGTGAAGTAGAGTTCATCTGTTTCTTTGTCCTAAGCATATGAAAGGATAGTGTGGTCAGAGACATGCTCGGCTGGAATCGTTTTTTAAACGATAAAAACATGTTGTCTGAGACTTGGCGGGACACTGGGCAGGTGAAGTCACATGTGACGTCAGTATATGAAGGGATAGTCCGAAATCGGTGTTTTCGGTGTTTTTAAAAGATAAAAAACATATTTTTGAATGTGGGGTCTGTATTTTGTGACGATAAGTGACACTGCAGTAGCGTAGCGAGGAGGGGGTTGGGGCGGGAGGGGGAGGGGAGGCGGGGGGAGGTGGAGGGGGAAGGAAGGGCGGGGGGGACATATGTTGGGGCGCCAAAATGGTTTGGAAAAATAAATTGAAAGGTTGAGGGGGGTTCAAATCGAAAGTTTGAGTGGGGGGGGGGGGGTGCACATCAAAAGTTTGAGGGGGGGGGGTTGCAAATCGAAATCCTGCGGGGGGGGGGGGGGGGGGGGTTCAAATCGAAAAGTTTGTCCCAGGGCGCCGGGAAGGGTCGCTATGCCTCTGAGTGACAGACGTGATGTTTTTTGATGGATGACCCCCGAAACCCACAGTTATCCAACGGATGACGGGTATTCTAGTTAATACTAATAGTTTCGCTGTCTGTGTATCTATCTATCTATCTGTGTATCTATGTATCTGACAAAAACGCTATAGAGAAAACACAAGCATATTAAAAACATGCACAGTCAGACGGAAACGAAGTATGACGTCATATAGTAGAAAATAATATCAAGCCGGAGAGTGCACACAGTAATATGACGTCATTGATTCTCGAGTAAATATTGAATAAAAAAGGCAATTTTGTCTAATCTAAGTGTTTTGCGTGAAGAGTTTCTTTCATACAGTTCTTAGGGTAGGGGCGAAGCCCCACCTTCGCGTAAGAACGTTTGAGAAAACTCAAAAGAAATTTCCTAATTAATGTGTCTAATCTAAAAAGTTGTTTTCTTGCAATTTCTTTAATGCAATTCTTCGGGTAGTGGCTAAGCGCAACACCAGTGTTTCTTTCAGACTTTTTCCTCCCCGGAGGGGGAACTTTTTCAAATCTAAAAAGTGTTTAGCGTGCAGTTTTTTTTCAAGCATCTCTTCCGGTAGGGGCGAAGCCCCGCCCAGATTCTTCCTTTAGTTTGTATGATCTACAAATGCAACCAGTGTTTCTTTCAGACTTTTTCCTCCCCGGAGAGGGGTGATGGTTCTTGAAATTTTTGGGGGCGGGGGTAGAATTTTCTGGGAGGGGGCGAACCCTGGAAAAAGTATATAATTATATTTCGTTGAATGGGACGGTAGACATGTTTTTGGGGTGTGTGGGGGGGGGGGGGGGAGGTGGCGGAGCCCCCTCCTCCCAAGTAGAGTTGCCTGAAAGAAACTCTAAATGCGACTTTTGTCATGAATGAGATTAGGTGCATGGTTTAGGGATATGCCTATGACTATATTTTGTATAAATTAAAGTACCGAGAAAATAGACAGCACTATCAATCTAGCGCCCGTTTTATCTTTCCTAAACCGGCCATTTTTCTCGTTCTATATAATAGTTTCGCTGTCTGTGTATCTGACCAGAACGCTATAGAGAAAACACATGCAAATTAAAAACATGCATAGTGAAACGGAAGCGAAATATGACGTCACATTTAGCATATAGTAGAAAATATTATCAAGCCGGTGAGTGCTCACAGTAATATGACGTCATTGATTCTCGAGCCCCACCCCCGCGTAAAAACGTCTGAGCTCCCCCCCCCCCCCCCCCTTCACAACTCAAAAGAAATTTCTTCATCGACACTCTATAATAAAATTACCGCCTAATTAATGTGTCTAATAGGGGTCGGCGTGGTCGAGTCGGTAAAGCGCACGGTTGCTAAACCGAAAAGTCTCGAGTTCGAACCCTCGGGCAGATGAGGCTCGTTAGCTGGGGACATCTACTCTTCTAGGAGAGACAATTCCAAAATCAAACAACTGCTGCCTTGTAGCTTGTTCTTGGTTGGACAAAGGCTATGGAACCAAATCCAAAAAGAAAAGCAGGCTGAAATCGGAGTCAATGGTCTCAATGGCTCATAACCAGTTGACACGTAACGCTTAGTTGTGTTGGAGGCGTGATCGAGTCTGCAAAAAGCTCATGGTTGATACATTCTATAATAATAAAGTCTCGAGTTCAAACCCACTGGCATATAAATCTGGATCCCTTCAACACTAACAATTAAGAACGAAGAAGAAGAAGAATGTGTCTAATCTAAAAAGTGGTTTGCTCGCAGTTTCTTTCATGCAATTCTTCGGGTAGTGGCTAAGCGCGACACCAGTGTTTCTTTCAGACTTTTTCCTCCCCGGAGGGGGGAATTTTTCTAATCTAAAAAGTGTTAAGCGTGCACAGTTTTTTCATGCGTCTCTTCCGGTTGGGGCGAAGCCCCGCCCAGGTTCTTCCTTTAGTTTGTATGATCTACAAATGCGACCAGTGTTTCTTTCAGACTTCTTTCGGAGAGGGGTGGGGGTACTTGAAATTTTCGGGGGCGGGGATAGAATTTTCTGGGAGGGGGGGGGGGGGACACTGAAAAAAGTATATAATTATATTTCGTAGTATCCTTCCTCAACGGGCCATTTTTCTTGTATATGTATATATATATATATATATATATATATATATATATATATATATAAAATTAATTTTGATAGTTATTTAAGTATTTACATTTGATATAAGATAATATTTTTATTAAAGATTTATTTCAAAATACTTAATACAAATAAAGAAATAAAGATTGATATTTTTGTTTAACAATTTTCTTTTGACATAATTTATTACAGGGGCAACTACATTGGTCAGCTGCTGTGACCTAATTAGGTCTGGTAATGTTTTTTTTACATTTGTTATAATACCATATATAGTCTGTGGTGTGGCACAGTGGTTAGAATCTCGGCCCGCCACGGCCTTAACCGAGGTTCGATTCCTCGGTTCGGAGCCGAGAAGGGTGGCCCTGTTACGCAGTGGCCTGGATCGCGCTCGCTCGCGGCGGCGGCCGGGTGTTCCCGGTTAGATCACATGACCCTCAGGGTGGCCCTTGTGGCCTGGATCGCATTTCGATCCCATGACCCTCGACCTGTGTGGTCGTATGACTTATGTGACACACAATAGGCACACAATAGGCAGTTCATTGACCAGACGTCGTTGAGAGACATAAGCCCTGTTTGTTGCCGTGTAGTACTAAATAGTTTAAGTAGCATATTCTTATATTACTTGTGGTTAAGTAATTCTTTATGCTTAAAGCATCTGAAGTGTTAAAAGCTGTGATAGTGTATCATATTAATTTTTCCCACGAATTGTAAGTTGGGTTTTGTTCATTCTGTAAATCTATTTTATTCCTGTATAAATCTAGTGTTCTTCCACGACTTTGTACACTCATTACAAGTTATATGCAGATTAAATGTATTGTTGGCATCAGTAGTTTCTCTAGTGTTTCCCCTAGACATCAATTTCGAGTCCTAGCGAACTAGTGTGTCGCCATCTGAGTATAATCAGTTAAACGAATCCGGGAGCGTTCGCCAACTATCTGGCTGATAGATTGGTGTCCGTTACATTGCCCTATTAGTTCTGGCACCACTTGTAACAACTGATGAGGTCCATTCGTACTTTGATGGTCAAGAAGTCGGAAATTTGAAATGAAATGTAAATTAAAATTTTAAAAGCCGTATTTTTTTATGTTCGTTAAAAATTCGAACAAAATTAACCTGATGGATTTAGAAGATTAAAATTAAGTATGTATCAAACGTATCGACACATATAGGATAACTTCATAATCAATTAAAATTAAAGCTAATCCTATTTGTAAGCATTCCTTCTAATTGAAAAGAATTGAAACTTTTAGGCTCAAACGTTGCTTTACCATTATAAAGTGGTATTTTAAAATTTGAACGTTTATTTTTAAAATGTGCAGGTAAAAAAGAGGTTGGTTGAGAAGGTAAACAATGACGTAATGCAGGTATACTTTAGACTTTAAAGAAAGTTCATTCTTAACCCGAAAATAAAAATGTAATTAACATAAATTGGCTTGATTTCGCATTTATTAAAGTTTGGCTCGTTACTATTCGATTAAAGTATTCCATATAGGTTTTTTCAGACATTGAATTATACATCATGCCGAAGCAGAGTATGTTTATCTTTTTACTTTTTTATTTAAAAAAAAACAAAGCATACATGAAACGAAAACTAATTCGATTGAAGTATTCCATATAGGTTTATTTAAGACGTTGAATTATACCTAATGCCGATGTAGAATATGTTTATCTTTTTACTTTTTCACGACATTCCATCATTACCTGGTAGGTGGCTCTAAAATTCTTGTTGAGCACAATGTAGACGATAAAGTCAGTAGAGCTGTTGGTACAACCCACTATGTTGACAAGTTGATAAAACAGTTTACCGAAGTTAGAGGGTGCTTCATCAGTCAGAGAGTATGACGCGTATTCGGGGATGTATATCGGCAGTGAGAGAAAGGTTATCGTGAATATGTAGACTGCGCATACAGCTAAGAGCATACGCGTGGTTCTGTTGCTATTTTTAGATTTCGAAGTAAGTTTCCTTCGTTGTGTTGATGTTATTTGTATTTTTATTGAGATAACTATACACCCAACAGCGGTGAAAATTGGAGGGATGATTATACTAGAATATACTAAAATGTTTTGTATGATTTTGACTGATGGTAGATGTTCGTAGAAAAATGTTGACCTTTTAATAAGACCCACAGAAACGTTTCTGCGTGTGTCTGTAGTATAGTCAAGTTGAAGGAAATGAGGTACGTGATGTCGGAGAAGGCTAAGGCGACCAGAAAAATGTTGGAGCACTTGTGTAAGCCGTGCTTGATGAGGACTATGATGCTCATGACGTTTCCCGTGATGCCGGATATAGCGATAGTCGGGGTGACGATGAACATGAGGATTCTGATGATGTGACGTGTGAGTTCGTCGCTTATCAGAGGTGGTTCAACGGTGGATACGTTAAGAGATACCATATCCAACAAATCATTGGATACGCATTAACACAGATTACTTGACGTTTGAATTTAGAACGTTGCACTTAGAAATTATTTTCACATACATAAACGTAATACTTAGAGGGACTTTAAAACTGTTGAAACTATTCAACGTGGTTTTATTTAAACAATTTTTTAAAATTTTAGTTAAAGATCAAGTTAAAATACCGATGCAGAATTGCTTTTTAACTGCTATAAAATTACAAATTAAGTTTTCAATGCCTTTCGAATGGTGTTTTTAGAAACCTTTTTTTGTTGCCATATATATAAAACCCACCTCAGCAAATAAAACATAATTAAAATTTTAATGCAAACCCTCAACATCGTTCAATAGCTAACGTTATCTTCATCTCACTATGCTGGAAACATAGTATTAATTGGCGATCGAAATTATAATTGTCAATAAAATGTTGTAATTAAAATACCTACCTAGTAAAGGAGGCGAAATTTTTAAAATAAAAACAATCGAAATTACAATTAATTCGCATGGTGTTGGTTTAGTTTTTATTCTATCTGCCAAGATAAACAAATAATTTCTGCTCTGTCCAAAACATTTCCTTCATCTAATTAAAATTCTAATTTGTAAATTTTCATTTTAAATTATTTGTAATGAGCTTGCTATTTGTAGTTCTGTTTTAACTGAGTAGGAATTTAATGTGTTATATTGAGCTTATTACCGATAGGGAGTGGTTGGTAAAGGATGGAATTTTAAAATTGTATTTGGATAAAGAAAGTGTGTTCATGCGAGTAAATTAATACTACCAAAGGTACTCAACTAGCAGCAAAAAATCAGGAGGCGACAATGTCACAAATACGTGTTCATTCTACTGATAAACAGGTTGAATTATTTTTCTTGACAAAAAATTGACCACATGCATGTAATCAGATGACTACAATGCTTGCAATAATTTAATCTTCAAATATGTGTTCAACATTGTTATTGACACTGCGCTAGCAAACGATAATGTGTCACTGAACGAATCGTAGTCACATTTATTTTCATTTATTTATTTATTCAATTACGGTAACAATAGTAGGCACGGAGGCCATCTTCACATTTGCCGTTTTAAGATAAACAAATAAAACAACAATTTAATAACAGCATTAAAAAATCCCGTGCTCCAACAAAGTGAATCTTTTGTAAATGTACCAACTCGGGAACAAAACAAAACAAAAAGCAAAAGAAAACACAAACACAATGCAAACACAAACAAAAATACAATCTTTTATTCTTGCTACAGAAAAGGTCCTGCTTCTTTGTGTAAATTTAGCAAATAGCGCTATCTGCATCATAACTTTTTTAGGATGCTTTGTGGCTCTTTGGATTATTCTGCGAGCCTTATGGCGCCTAAGTTAGTTTTAAGGAGCCAAGGGCCGTATGCTTTGCTTCTGCTGTTGATTAATCGTGTGGCCCCCTCTACGTCCCTGACACACGGGCGGTCATCAAAGTGTGTTCTACTTCAATATTTCGATACATAATTAACGTAAACTTACGTTTTTAATGTGGTAGTTTCACGATATTTATGATCCAAGTGCAGGCATTCTATACATTTAAATAATTCTGTTTAAAAACAAACAAACATATGTCACTAGTCTAAGGTTTGGTAACGCATTAATGCAACTTTTTTAACATATTTCTTTAGACCTTCTATTCCCGCGGAATCTCGTTAAATCATCATGTCTGTCAATTATTAAGATAATAACTTTACTTTTTCGTTTTTCTGCGTTTTTCTTCCAATTAGGTTTTACTCATTTTTATTTTCTCGCAAATGAAGTAAAGAGGAAGTTTTGTAATGGCGCAAAAAAATTTAGAGATATTTACAAAACCAAGAGACTGAAAAATATAGTTTTGTAATTTTGTTCGTATGTCTGTGTGTGTAAGTGTGGTAGTGTTTATGTGTGTCTTTAAACACGATAACTTAAGTACCGTTACAGCTTCATTGATAAAGTTTCGTCTTTACGTATTGTATCAAATGTGTTGATCTATATCAACTTTTCAGCGATTCCCGGTAACCGAAAGTGGAACTTACTCTACTTTAAATTTTTAAAGCCTATAAATTGCGCACTGTTTCAAACAGATACATACATTTTCATACGTAAGTACAAGATCTAATCTAAATTCACTGGTTTCTTTAAAATTTGGGTAATTTTTGATAACCGGAAGTAGCAATTTATGCTTATTCCGATTACTCCAAAAACGCATTTAAATTTATAAAGTTCTAATATTATTCCGCACTATTATATAGAGATTATTTGGCTTTCACTTGGCGCGGAATTATGTTTTCTACGAGATTCTATTCTATTTTTAAAAAAAGTTTTATATAATGCTTGAGACAGTTTAAGGGAGATTACTCCTGGTTTATTTGTAACAAATTCTTGATAGCATGATTATAAACGTTTGTTAATGTTGTCTATCTTATAAATTCTGAAATTTCCAACTACTAAGCAAGTTTAGCTTTGTATAACAAACTTGAAAATTTCAAAAATACTACTTTATGGTACATCTAAACGTGTTGTTAATCTAAATTTAAAAAAAAACGTACGTGATCTCCCTTAAACTTTCTGGAATACCTAAAGCTGGCAAATAGCTGTTTACGACAAATTAACGTAAACAATAATGAAAAAAATAGCAACTACAGCAAAATTTAAACAGATATTTTTATTTACTTAGAGCAATTTTTACAATACTTTTTTTATCAAACATTGTAAATTGCTGATTACTTAACTTTCACTTTGGTAGACGATAACTTATTTTTGGATTCATCTACACCTCAATTGCATACCAAGATAGACCTGCATAGTTAAATTGGCTGTCTTCCCAGGTACTACAGACAAGTTCCATTCCAGTTGCTGTGACGTTTCTTGCATAAAACGAATACCTAATTTGTTTGGCGTTCCACATATCTAAACCATTTAAAATCACCGAGACAATAGGTGGATTTTTGAAAGGCTTAGTAAATTTGACTGCCTGGGCATGAAGACGTGCCCCTCCAGATGTTTGGTAGTTAGCAGAATCCCCGCAAGCATAAGATCCTTGTTCAATCAGAGGTGGTTCAAGATCATTGAGCAGAGTTGTAAACAAGCCACACAACTGATTTGAAGCAGACTCCAATCCTAAAAAAACCAATAAAATAATATTAACTTACTTATAGTTATTAACTGAGTATAGTTTGTAATATTTTTTTATCTTCTAACTTTACATGTTTTAAAAAAAAAATCATCAATCGTATCAATAAAATTTACATAGTAATAAACGTTAACTTTGCTCATTGTTATTAGAAATTCGTTGGATTGTGAAGAGTTTGTGTTTATTTTTCTGTTGACAATTGAATGCTTACCATTACTTGACGATATCAGTGCTAGTAGAGTACACAGAGATATTGTAATTTTTGAGTTCATTCTTGAATTCAATCTACAATGCAACAACACAATAAAAAACTACTTTATTACTTTTTGTTGAATAAAATCTTGATTTTTAAAAGTAACGTAATTTACATATTAAAAACAGACCCGATAAACTTTATATTGTATGTATGTATATATATATATATATATATATATATATATATATATATATATATATATATATATATATATATATATATATCTTCTAGTTGTCACCGTTGGGCAAAAATATTTGCAGATATTAGGGAGTTCGCGAACTGTAGACTAAATCCTTGCAACACTTATCTTTGTCTAATAATACTATTCAGCGGCTAATGCAGATATGTCCGTAGATGTTGAAGAACACTGTTTAAATGAAGTTAAACTTCACCATCGTTTGTTTTTCAAGATGCTGAATAAACAGACAAGTTCGTGTTCGCAATTGCTTGTTTTTGTGAAATATATTCATTCATATAGCAAAAACGATATTATTGAGAAAACAAATGCGCTTTCTGAAACTGAATGATTAAAATAGGAAAACGGCTATGGTGTTTTTACTGATGGTGCGCCATCTATGTTTGGGTCAAAATCATGCTTTTAGAATACAGATTTAGCTCCCTAACCAAGGGGAATCAAGTGCATGATTCACCGGTATACCCTCGCCGGCAAGACTCTTTTGGTTCCATAGTTATTAAAAGTAGTATATAATGTTAAATCTGTCTTTTTAAAGAACTTAGCCAATACATGAATAAGATACAATATTTTGCTTTTCTACACTGCAGGACGCTGGATGTCAAAAGGAAGGTTTGTGATTCATGTTTTTGAAAGATAAAAGCAAGTTGTTCTTGGAAGTGCAAGGGAAACAAGACCTTTCGATATATAATAACAAGATGGTATGGTTGAAGAGTATCATACCTAGCAAATATATTTGAACATCAACATGCAAAATGAACGAATATTACTTCGTTTCATGAAAATCTAGGGTCCTTTTTATCAGAGATACACAATTGACGAAGAAAAATAAATCTTAGAACTTTTCACTTTAAATAACTAGTTCTAATATTTGAAATGCGCTGAATTTCTACATATTATAGTAATTGTGAACGATGCAAATTGCCAAACCAGTAAGTCTATAAATAGTTTTTATTATGCTTAGTTCAAAGTGTTAAAGGTTCCACCAATCACAATTAAGTTTTTTTTTGTGTTAACATATCAACGAATTAATCATAAACGTACGTGCTGAAGTACAACATGTTTTTTAGCCTGTTCGCTTGAAAATAAGTGTTTCATTTTTCTTCTGAACTTGCATTTTAGTTTGCATTGTAATACTGTTTCTTTATCTGTTTCTGTTTACGTTTCTGTTTCTATTTTCGTTTCTGTTTAAATTTTGTTTCTGTTTATGTTTCTGTTTCAGTTGCGTAGCTACCGTAAAGCTAGCGTAAGCAAGGCATAGGGACCCAAGGAATTTAGGAGCCCCTTTCCCTCTTAAACAATTATAACTTTTACATTGCAATTTCATTATTTGTTTTGTATAAATAATTTAAAAAAGAAAATGAAAATCCAGTTTCTTTTCTATTATAGAAATAATTAAAAGTCCCAAAAAGGCACCTAGTAAATTTTTTTACTTTACAAGTAGTGGGATTCAGTGTGTGTGGGGGCGAGGGGATCGAACAGGGCCCAACCGTAATAATATCAATACAGACGCTGTCGTATGGTCGTGCTAGCCATTGAGATAATTAACCTATAAATAAACTTGAACTAACTCTTTTGTGAGTTCAGCATCCAGCATCCATATATATATATATATATATATATATATATATATATATATATATATATATATATATATACTTGCATTGATGTTGATGTTGATGTTGATGTTGATGTTGATGTTGATGTTGATGTTGATGTTGATGTTGATGTTGATGTTGATGTTGATGTTGATGTTGATGTTGATGTTGATGTTGATGTTGATGTTGATGTTGATGTTGATGTTGATGTTGATGTTGATGTTGATGTTGATATTGATGTTGATGTTGAAGTTGATGTTGATGTTGATATTGATGTTGATGTTGATGTTGAGGTTGAGGTTGAGGTTGAGGTTGAGGTTGAGGTTGAGGTTGAGGTTAAGGTTAAGGTTAAGGTTAAGGTTAAGGTTAAGGTTAAGGTTAAGGTTAAGGTTAAGGTGAAGGTGAAGGTGAAGGTGAAGGTGAAGGTGAAGGTGAAGGTGAAGGGGAAGGGGAAAGGGAAGGGGAAGGGGAAGGGGAACGTGAAGGTGAAGGTGAAGGTGAAGGTTAAAGTTAAGGTTAAGGTTTAAACTAATATTTCTTATATTAATAGGATTTGGGTCCTGCTTAGTCCATTTTTTAAATGTAATCAACCACTTTCAATTAATAATTAACTCCTTAGGTTTATAACGTATAACACAGCTTAGACACATCTTTATTTTACATTTTAAATAGACCTAATAATATAATACAAATATAACGGAATACAAAATCTGAGAATTGTAGTATGGATATCACTAATACTTAGGGCTACGGGGTCTATTTTGTTTGTCTGATTTTACAGCTTGTGAACTTCTGAAGCAGAAGGTAAAAACATGTGTAAAAATTACATTAAAAATGTACCGTCAACAACTAAATTAAAAATAAGTCTGAAGTTTTTCTTATTTTATTTGATCTAAATACCAACGGGTATAGCTACAATACATTAGCGATACCGCTTTCCTCGATTTTTATATTTAAGCACCTACTATAATACATTAGGAAAAGGTGATTTTTGTTGTTATAAAATGAAACTGAAAATCGTATAGTCTTACTCAAATCGAACCCAGTGTCGTTATTTTTAGTTTTAAATCATTCTACTTATAACTGAATTTCAATTTTGTGTTGAGTTATCGGATGCCTATTTCAATCATTAGTAGCACGTAGTACAGGCCACATCATATTAGCTCAATTCACACAACTTTTACAATTTGAAAAGTTAATTTATTATCATTGAATGTACTCATTTACTAGTTTAATTATTAAAATTCTTTGAGAAAAAAAATGTATAAAAATTGTGGACATAATTCCTATAAATCGACGAAACATGAAAATCCGGCATCAATACCGCTAATATGGTAACTAGTTTGTGAGACATTGGCATAATATGCTAAACGGATGAACCTAAAATAAATATGCTATCTAAAATGTCTAATAAATAATGAAGATATTCCGACCCAAAAACAGAGTTAGTCTCAATGTTTTACTATTTTAAGTAAATTTTTGAAAAGTCACCTTTAAACTCAATATGAGATTAACAAAAAACAAATAAAATTTTGAAATAAAAAATATAATGATGTAACTATCAATAACCGCTGCTAATTTGAAGGAGGGCATATATAATTGGAATTTTAACTGCGTTGTATCGTTTTTTAAACGGTTAACATAGCGATGCGAACGACTACATGTCAATTAGATTTTTTTCTTCACGAAAGGCTCAGAGCTTTTGACGTCATATTCTATTTACTTCTGCAACTAGCTATGTTATAGCAATGTGCGTGTATTTAATATTTTCCTTAGGTTATGCGAAAGAGTAAAACCTGTGTCAACTATAAAAATTTAATTAAGTAAATATATACATTTTCCCTACTCTTTTAATTATAATAAGACAATGGATTACAATTTAAAAACACAACATGGTTTAATGTTTACTTTTGTATATTACTTTTATGGTTCCCAAAAGTATAGCGGAAATAAACCGGGAGTGATCTCCCCTAAACTTTCTCCAATATTTTTATATTAAATAAAAGGTGATGGGAATTCGGGCTATAAACATGATTTTTAATCCATTTTAAATACTAAAAGTTTTAAAAATAGAATAAAGTCTCGTAGACAAATTAATTGCACACCAAGTGAACGCCAAATAAAAAAGTGCATAATAGTGCGCAATATTATTAGTACTTTAAAAATTTACATTAGTTTTTTGAGAAATTGGAAGTAGCGTAAATTACTACTTCCGGTCAACGGAAATTACTCAAAATTTAACAGAAGGTAGAGGATTTATATAATTTTTTTTTTTTTATTTTTAGTGCAATATCATCATAAAAGCTGGTTATTTAAACGTGTTTTGTATGAAATTTTTTTTCTTGTATTTACTTTTGCGTGTTGAGTTTGCAGTGTACATACACACACACACACACACACACACATATATATATATATATATATATATATATATATATATATATATATATATATATATATATATATATATATATATATTGACAAAACATGCGCTATAGGCCGAGTTCATTATTTGCGGTCGCAAGGATTCTGTATCAACTTTTTTCTAACAGTGAGCGATAGAATGTCTTAAATCATAGTATGAATATAGTATGAATGTAGGTCCTAAAGCGACAACTACAGCGACGACAAATTAATTATATATGTATATATATATATATATATATATATATATATATATATATATATATATATATATATATATATATATATATATATATATATATATATATATATATATATATATATATTACAAAAAAAAACAGAACATCGCCACGTAAAATTATTGGTCTATACTTACATAGTAAAGAAGAACTTTTTACCACAACTTCAATTATGTTCAATGACAACGACAACTAACATAAAATTGCACACTTTATATACAAACAAAATAAACAAAAAACTGTACACTAAGTGCTGATTAATTGCACGTTCTTTTAATCTAGCTAACAATCTGGTTTTTAAGTTACCCTCATCCACTTTAGATGAGTCATCAAATGAGCAAACCATTTAATAACAGACGGTGTGGTTTTGCAGCAATTGTTGCAATGTTGCAATTTATAAGGATCAGTTTGCTTTTTTAGTGTTGTTCTTTACTGATTTTTTTAAAAGCTTTCGTTTATAGTTGCAAGTTTTGTAAAGTTCTAATCGTTGTTTCTTATTTTAAAAACTTAAAATCATTTGTTTTTTCGCATAACGAACTTCATTTTACTTTGGTTAATATTTGTTGTTCTTCAATATTTATTTCTTGAAGTTGAATAAACATAGTTTTGTAATTTTGTCCATTTATCTCTGTGAGTTTGCGTGTGTATGTACGTTGGTGTGTGGGTATGTCTGTAAACACGATAACTTGAGTACCGTTATAGCTACATGGATAAACTATCATATTACATTTTTATATTAAATTTGTAGTTCTGTGTCAAGTTTTCAGCATTTTTCCGTTATAGCTACATGGATAAAATTTTATATAAGAGTTTTATATAAAATGTGTAGTTCTGTGTCAACTTTTCAGCTTTTTTTCGATAACCTCAAGTGGAACTTAATATCCTTTTTTTTTTCAAAAGCGTATAACTTGACTATGATTTCATATAGAGAAATGCAATTTCACATTTCACATGCAATTTCTATTTCTGTGCGCGTGTGTGTGTACGTGAGTGTGTGTGTATGTCTGTAAACACGATAACTTGAGTACCGTTATAGCTACATGGATAAAATTTTATATAAGAGTTTTATATAAAATGTGTAGTTCTGTGTCAACTTTTCAGCTTTTTTTCGATAACCTCAAGTGGAACTTAATATCCTTTTTTTTTTCAAAAGCGTATAACTTGACTATGATTTCATATAGAGAAATGCAATTTCACATTTCACATGCAATTTCTATTTCTGTGCGCGTGTGTGTGTACGTGAGTGTGTGTGTATGTCTGTAAACACGATAACTTGAGTACCGTTATAGCTACATGGATAAAATTTTATATAAGAGTTTTATATAAAATGTGTAGTTCTGTGTCAACTTTTCAGCTTTTTTTCGATAACCTCAAGTGGAACTTAATATCCTTTTTTTTTTCAAAAGCGTATAACTTGACTATGATTTCATATAGAGAAATGCAATTTCACATTTCACATGCAATTTCTATTTCTGTGCCTTATGTCGATTTTCCAGTAATTTCTGTTGAACGGAAATAACAATTTACGTATTTCCATTGTCTCAAAAACGTGAATAATCCAATAAAGTACAACTAATATTTCGTACTCAATGTTTGATGTGTACTTGGAGCAAAATTCTTTTTTTTTCTACGAAGTTCTATCTATTTTTTAAAAAGTTTTAAGTACTTATTAAAATGGATTGAAATCAGATCTCTAACGCGTGTTGCCATTTCCTTTTACTACATTTTTTAACTTAATTTTTGTTTTTGAGAAATATATTGTTTAATAGTAGCGTAGTGTGTGTCACCTGTTGCAGCACTTAATATATATATATATATATATATATATATATATATATATATATATATATATATATATATATATATATATATATATATATATATATATATATATATATATATATATATATATATATACTAGCTGCATCCCCTATCTCCGCCACGGTAAATCTTTTTTAAATGTACCAACTTGGGAACAGAACAAAACTAAACACAACACAAACGAACGCAAAAAAACAAACAAACGAAAAAACAAACATAACACACATAAAATAAACACAATTTAAATGCAATCATAAAGGCATATTGCTCACAGTCTAGCCCGTAGTGCCAAATCGCGCCCTTTCCGAGCGCCGCCGAACGCGTCTGACACAGTGAATGACTATAAAACAGAGGCGTAGCGACCCTTTCCGGCGCCCGTGGAAAAACTTTCGATTTGACTCCCCCCCCCCCCCCTCAAACTTACGATTTGCACCCCCTCTCCTCAAAATTTCAATTTCCACCCCACCCCCTTAAACTTTCGATTTTCACCCCCCCCCCCCCCCGTTCAGACTTTCGACTTGCACAAATTTTGATTTGAAATTACCCCCGCTCAAACTGTTGATTTGCACCCCCCTCAAACTTTCGATTTGCACCCTCCCACCGCCCTCAAACTTTTGATTTCCACCCCTCCCCAGCAATTTTTTTCCAACCCACTTTGGCGCCCCCTTAGGCCGGCACCGGGGAATATGTTCCCCCCCTCTCTACGCCTCTCCTATAAAACCCCCAGCAGTATTTAAAATATCCTTGTTTTACCTACCATATTATATCACTTTATAAATTCACGCATTTTACAATAGAGTTTCATAACTAAAACTATTGCGCACCCAATGTACGTGATGACGCGTCTATAATAGTGCTTAATAGTTGATTAAAAATTATAAGTAGTAAACATTACATTCAGTGAATAAAATAAATAAAAGATAGCCTTTTATCAATCAATGCTAATTATAATATTCCAACAATAATGTACTCTTACACGTCTGCATAATTTGCATTCACATTTTGCTAATCACATTATTCCAACAATTATTCCGTCTTGCAGATTCTGCATTCACATTTTTAGCGTGAGTTCAATTTATTTTTAAAATACCTCCCTTGGCAAAATTACTAAACAGTTTAATTAGATTGTTCTAACCTACAATTATTGTGTTATTAAAATGTATCCACTTTTTTCTAGGAATATTAACGAAAACGATATTTGACATTGATCCTTTCAATATGTTTTAGCAATGTGCGTGTATTTAATATTCTCTTTACGTTATGCAAAATTGAACAAACAGTGGAAATTATAAAATAGCTCTATGTCGTTATATAAACAAACCAAACTCTTTTACTTATATATATATATATATATATATATATATATATATATATATATATATATATATATATATATAAATATATATATATATGGTGCCCTGTCAAAACGGCCCGGGACAAATCGGCCCCGTCAAAACGGCCCCGTTAATACGACCCCGTCAACTCGACTCCCGACAAACCGACCCCGTCAAAATAGCCCCGTCAAAAGGGCCCCGACTTATTGGCTCCCGTCAAATGGGCTCCCGTCATATTGACTTGCGACATATAGGCTCCCGACAAATGGGCTCCCGATATTTAGGCTCCCGACAAATGGACTCCCGACATATTAACCCCTGACAAATAGGCTCAGTACATATTGGCTCCCGACAAAGCGGCTCCCGACATATTGGCTCCCGACATAAGGGCTCAAGACAAATGGGCTCCCGGCAAATGGGCTCACGACATTTTGGCTACCGACAAATGGGCTCCCGACATATTGGCTCCCGGCAATTGGGCTCCCGACATATTGGCTTTTGACAAAATGACTCCCGACATATTGGCTCCAGAAAAATGAATGATATGACCACTATTGGCATAAAAGTAACCATTGTGTCCTACCTCCAATACCACCATAACCTCTTTTTAATGCCCAAATGAAATTATTTTTTCATGAACCAACATTAATTCACAAACAAATAGACCCTTAACAGCTAAATTCCACCAATTCTAAAGTTTTGATAATGTTTAATTTACAACAGAAAAGATCTGTTGCTTAAAAGCGTGCACAGAAGTGTAAATGTATGATATACATGATGTTAAAATGTATGATATACATGATGTTAACATGATAACAGCATTTTGTTTTGATAACCTACAAGCACAGTGGCGTAGCGAGGTCGGGTGTCACCCGGTGCGGCACGTAATGGTGTCACACCCCCCCCCCCCCCCCCAGAGGCGTTGCGACCCTTCCCGGGGACAAACTTTCAAGTTTTCGATTTGCACCCCCCCCCCAAACTTTCGATTTGCACCCCCACCCCCTCAACTTTTTCTCTATATATTTTGCTATTTTTTGCCTTGGTGTCACCCCCCTAAATGGTGTCACCCGGTGCGGTCCGCACCCCCCCGCCCCCCCCCCCCCCCCCTCGCTACGCCCCTGTACAAGCATATTGCAGTTAGGAAGGTACAGCGTGGACCCTTCTCCCCACACAATGAGTTGGAACAGCCTATAACCGACTCAATTATGGATGTCATAGATAGATGACCCTTAAATTAAAACATACTATATTTTATAATAGATAAACTAATATAAAAATAAAATACTTAAAAAAAAACTTTTTAAAAAACCACGTTTTTCTTGTGGACTAAAAAGTAGAAAATAAATTTTTCTTTTGTGCTTCCTCGAGCTGTGCAGGTTCTTGTGATGACTGACAAAAAACGTGGGTACGTTCACCATCAAATTTCCCGACCCATCTGCCCGACCCACGTTTTTTGTCAGTCATCACAAGAACCTGCACAGCTCGAGGAAGCACAAAAGAAAAATTTATTTTCTACTTTTTAGTCCACAAGAAAAACGTGGTTTTTTAAAAAGTTTTTTTTAAGTATTTTATTTTCTCCTTTTTAGTCCGTTGCTACACATGAAAAACGTGGTTTTTAAAAAAGTTTTTTATATAGTTTATTTTCTACTTTATCTAATGACTTGATTAAGTATGACTTGACTAAGTGTTTATAAATACACGGACTAAAAAAATCTTGAGCGACCAGGATTCGAACCTGGGTTGTCGCGGCCACAACGCAAAGTACTAACCACTATACGATCACGGCCAGCGCGCTCACATCGATTGGGGCCGAAGTAACTGTGTCTATAAGCCTCCAGTCTTGTCGGTATCTTTAGAAATCATGTCCTCAATTTTATGGTCCTTGGGGCGTAATTAAATTAAGCTAATTACGGTCTCTAATTGCTAGTTTTTATGATTGCATCTGAAATTGTTAGGCTATGCCAAATTTCAGATCTGTAGAGCAATCAGAAGTGGGCTAATTTTCGATGTCAATTTTAACAACAAACAAACAAATCCACAAACGCGAAGCTGAGTTAAGAAAAACGTGTTAATAAGGCCTGCCGAACAAGAGATGCATACGTTGTATTACATAAGAGTGTTGGATAAGCTAACTCTAAAGAAAATTGATGAAGGGGTCCCACTGGCAGATGTCATATTCAATGAGACCGCTTTGCCGAGAGACTTAGTCTCTACAGAAACGGTATTGTCAGTGCAGTGGCGTAGCTAGGATTTTTGGGCCCCTATGCAAAAATTATCAGTGGGCCCCTTCGTCAGCCGTTAGGCCAGTGGCGTCGCTAGGTCGGGTCTCACCCGGTGCGGCACTTCGTATTGTCACCCCCTCCCAGGAAACAAAGCATATATATATATATATATATATATATATATATATATATATATATATATATATATATATATATATATATATATATGTGCGTGTGTCGGCCTACATAGGCCTAAAATTTATATATATGCCACATACTGGTACACGTACGTGTTTAAGCTTTAATCACTGCTGACTTAATAGTAGCGATGTTTATCTACAGTCTGTTTATAATACAGTTGGATGTAGCATTGTTTTCTTTATAGTTTACGTTTACGTTGTGGTGTCACACACCCCCCCCCCCCCCCCCCCCTCTTGATATAATTTTCGATTTGTACTTAGAAGACTATTTAACTTTAACTAATGGATCTGGAAAATGGCATTTCATTCTATAAATTTTACAATTTTTTGCCTTTGGTGTCACCCCCCCTAAATGGTGTCACCCGTTGCGGTCCGCACCCCCCGCCTCGCCTTCGCTACGCCTCTGCGTAAGGCTACAGAGGAGTTAAACGAAGATATCAACTTCTACTTACGATGGATATTTTTTAATATATAAATATTCTGAAGGCAACATTTTGTATTTTATATGTCCTGATTTTGTATTTATACTATATTATTATGCTTGCCTACTACTGCTAAAAAGTTTATTTATAGGCTGATTCTCTCAATGTCTTGCACGACAAAGTGATATAGCCTGTAGTGTTATTATAACGATTGGGCTCTGTTTGACCCACAAACACTGAATCCCACTGCCGAAACGGTGGGGGGGGGGGGGGGGGGCTTTTTGGAACTTTTAACCTTTTTCTTTTTTAAAATTATTTATATGTAACAAATATTAAAATTCCATTGTAAAAGTTTTAATTTTTTATGAGGGAAAAGGGCCCCTATGTGCCTTGGGCCCCCATGCCTTGCTTACGCTAGCTTTACGGTAGCTACGCCACTGTGTCAGTGGTCCTTTTGTCTGGAGCCAAATTGACAGGAGCCTTTTTGTCGGGAGCCAAAATGACGCTAGCCTATTTGTCGGGAGTCGTAATGACGGGGGCCGTTTTGTGGAGGAACTAAATGGCGGGTGCCTATTTGTCGGGAGTCGTAATGACGGGGGCCGTTTTGTGGAAAAAACTAAATGACGGGAGACTATATGTCGGGAGCCAAAATGACGGGAGCCTATTTGTCAGGAGCCTTATTGACTGGAGCCCTTTAGTCGGGAGCCTATATAACGGGAGCCTATTTGTTGGTAGCCTAAATGACGGGAGCCTATTTGTCGGGAGCCTATATGACGGGGTCCATATGTCGCTGGCCCTTTTGACGGGGCCGATTTGACGGGGTCGTTTTGACGGGGTCGTTTTGTCGGGGTCGTTTTGACGGGGCCGTTTCGTCATTGGCCGAATTGACGCCGCACGATATATATATATATATATTTAAGTATATATATATATATATATATATATTTATTTATTTAAGTATATATATATATATATACATATATATATATATATATATATATATATATATATATATATATATATATATATATATATATATATATATATATATATATATATTCTTGTATAAACATATTTATGTATATATATTTACTTGGGTATAAATATATATATATATATATATATATATATATATATATATATTTATTTATTTATTTATTTAAGTATATATATATATATATATATATATATATATATATATATATATATATATATATATATATATATATATATATTCTTGTATAAACATATTTATGTATATATATTTACTTGGGTATAAATATATATATATATATATATATATATATATATATATATATATATATATATATATATATGTATATATATATATATATATAACATAAATGTCGAAATTCCGCACCAGCAATTAGTAGCAGCTGGTACAGAAATAACCCACATGAGTCGGATACACTACAACAAGCTCTTCTTTTGATGTCGTTTACTCGCAATTCAAAATCTAACTTTAATTATCCATAGCTTCAACATTTGGCGAGTTGTAAAAAATGCAAGGTTGATGCAAAATTTATTTATGTTAATAGAACCACGTTTCACAATCGGACACGAAAAGTTTAGTGCACTATGTCTATGTCTATGTCTATGTCTATGTCTATGTCTATGTCTATGTCTATGTCTATGTCTATGTCTATGTCTATGTCTATGTCTATGTCTATGTCTATGTCTATGTCTATGTCTATGTCTATGTCTATGTCTATGTCTATGTCTATGTCTATGTCTATGTCTATGTCTATGTCTATGTCTATGTCTATGTCTATGTCTATGTCTATGTCTATGTCTATGTCTATGTCTATGTCTATGTCTATGTCTATGTCTATGTCTATGTCTATGTCTATGTCTATGTCTATGTCTATGTCTATGTCTATGTCTATGTCTATGTCTATGTCTATGTCTATGTCTATGTCTATGTCTATGTCTATGTCTATGTCTATGTCTATGTCTATGTCTATGTCTATGTCTATGTCTATGTCTATGTCTATGTCTATGTCTATGTCTATGTCTATGTCTATGTCTATGTCTATGTCTATGTCTATGTCTATGTCTATGTCTATAACTATGTCTATGTCTATGTCTATGTCTATGTCTATGTCTATGTCTATGTCTATGTCTATGTCTATGTCTATGTCTATGTCTATGTCTATGTCTATGTCTATGTCTATGTCTATGTCTATGTCTATGTCTATGTCTATGTCTATGTCTATGTCTATGTCTATGTCTATGTCTATGTCTATGTCTATGTCTATGTCTATGTCTATGTCTATGTCTATGTCTATGTCTATGTCTATGTCTATGTCTATGTCTGTCTATGTCTATGTCTATGTCTATGTCTATGTCTATGTCTATGTCTATGTCTATGTCTATGTCTATGTCTATGTCTATGTCTATGTCTATGTCTATGTCTATGTCTATGTCTATGTCTATGTCTATGTATGTGTCTGTGTCTGTGTCTGTGTCTGTGTCTGTGTCTGTGTGTGTGTCTGTGTCTCTGTCTCTGTCTCTGTCTCTGTCCGTGTCCGTGTCCGCGTCCGCGTCCGCGTCCGCGTCCGCGTCCACGCCTACGAGAGTGATTTTCTTTAAACTTTATTGAATATTCTTATATTACACTACTGGGGAAGGAAATTAGGGATATAGACATGATTTTGTATCCATTTTCATTATTTACACTTTCTAAATATTAGAGAATCGAAGAATCGCCTACGAAATGAATATTATTAGTACTTTATGAATTTATTTTCGTTTTTTTTTTCGAAATCGGAAATAGCGTAAATTTCCTTTTCCATTCAACGGAAATTAATCCCAATTTTTGAGAAGGCTGAAACTTTGATCTTTTTCTCATGTGAACTTTCTTTTATTATTCGAAACAGTACCGGATTTATAGGCTTTTGAAAAACTCAAAGTAGAAAAAGTCCCACTTCCGGTTATTGGAAATCGCTAAAAAGTTGATACTAAAAATTTGATTTAATAATTATATATGAAATCTCATAACCTAGATAAAAAAGTACTCAAATTATCATGTTCACAGATACACACACATACACACACATACATACATACACTAAAATACGGAAACAATTTCAAAACTATGTTGTTCCGACTCAGCGAGTTGTAAAACGTCAAGATTTGTAAAAATCGCGATTGTGTTTGCATACTTCAGACATTTCAGACATTTAAAAAAGAGTAGGCCTATTATGGTAGTGGAAGTAGGAACTACATGTGGTTGGTGGGTTGGACAAAATGATAACGTTTATGCTAATAGTGGTGGTACGATTCATTTGTCTGGAGCCAATATGTCGGGAGTCTATTTGTTGTGAGCCAATATTTTAAGTGTCCATTAAACGGGAGCCTAAATGTCAGGAGCCCACTTGTCGGGAGCCTAAATTGTTATTATGCATGCCCTGAATATAGGTTGGTGCGAGTGAATATTGGTGCTGATGTATGATGTGGCGTATATAGTTTGATATTGACGTGTTTGTGTAGAGACTTGTTACTGTGCATGGAGTGAGAGTGAGTCCTATCTTTATTATCTTAGTGAACGGGACATATGAGTCCAGTGCCAGAATAATGATAAGAAGAGGAAACCTTTATGCATCTAGTTGATTAGTCGTCATCTCTGTTGTCTAGATGAGTAATCGTTTAATGATTGCCCGCAGATATAATATATTAATATGCTAGTGGTTTTCGCATATGTTATTGAATCAAGCAGCTCAAACCTCTCTAACAGCCACAACATTTATATTGCCAGTCAATATGACGGGAGCCAATTTGCAGGGAGCCTTTTTGACGGGGTTATTTTAACTGGTTCGTTTTGCCGGGTGTCGTTTTGTGGGGTCCTGTTCTGACCGGGTTGTTTTGTCCTGAGCTGTTTTAACGGTGCACCCCATGCATGCTATGGTCCTTAAAACATATTATTTTTCATCTTACTCATATGTCTTGGGCTTAAACTGGGAAAAAAGGATATATTTAAAAAGTATTTACTTGCTTGAGAGTGCGCGATTCTCTCCCTCTCTCTTTCTCCGTCCAAAAAAATGTTCACACGCTAAATTATCAGTATCTTCAGCGATATATGGAGAACTTGAAACGGATTTTTGTTAAAATAATATGTTAGATGTTTTAAGTGAATAAACTGAAACTTATATAAGTAAGTAAATAACAAATAAAGACATTCATATGAAGAAAACCAATTTTAATTATGGAACCGGAAAAGCGTTTATAGTTATGACGAGTACGTAATGAACAATGCCATTTGTAATACGCCAATATTAAAGCTATTTGCTTTCCATCAATGGAGTCAAGCGAACTACGCACTAACACTCAGTAGTTGGTATTCACTTCAGTCCGTGTAGGTTCGCTTCTGTAGTAAGGTCGCTTCATTCCAGTCCTGGAAAGGTTGCTTTAACCAGTTTTGGCTAGGTCGCTTTACTCCAGTCCTGGAAAGGTCGTTTCAGTCCAGTCCTGGAATGGTCGCTTCTGTCCAGTCCTGGTTAGAACGCTTCAGTCCAATGCATGTTAGGTCGCTTTAGTCCAGACTTGGTTAGTTCGCTTTAGTCCAGTCCTGGAAAGGTCGTTTCAGTCCAGTCCTGGAATGGTCGCTTCTGTCCAGTCCTGGTTAGGTTGCTTCAGTCCACTGCTTGTACGTTCTCCTTAGCCCTAAATAACTTAGTCCATTACAGTCGTACATAACACCATCAGTTACATTGTAAGCGTCATCTTAACGGTCCATCAACCACAGTTATGCTACGCACTCAGATGCAGGATCAGAAGCTTTTTATTATACTGGTCCTTTGTTTTAAATCCACAGCAAATATTGATCTACCACTATTGTGTTCACTTACATGAAAGAGAGAAACAACAACAGCTTTATTGTGCTGCAGAGTATTTGAATAAGTGAATGAGAGAATCTAAAACTTTGCCTACGTTGAATCACCATCGCGAAGTCTCTTCACGTGTAAATACTACAAGTTAAGCTTAATTCCACATCTAGCTGTATAGTGTTAACCTACGCCTAACGCTACACAAACTCTCCTGTACGTTAGCCTTTACTCTATCACATAAAGTCTTTTTCAAAGTAGCCGTTAACTGTCTTCTACTAATTTACTCGATAGCTCCTACTGACTATCCTTAATGGAAAAATCCATTTGCTTACTTCAGTCAAGTAAATCCAACAACCCAATTATTACCATTTATTTCACTCTAAATGTATGTGGTCAGGCTGAACAGTGGTTTTTCGCTGTTACTAATACTACACTGCGCCATAACAATTAGAACGATATAATCTTTAAGAGAATCTTGACTGACTGTACTTGCCATTTTACAGCAGTCTCCATTGGTATAACATTGTTTTGTTACATAAATTACTATAAGTCTTTACATAAGAAACCGAATTGTATCTCGGTGAATGGCGAAGATTAAATGGTTCATTGGCAACAAATATAATGTAAAGGGTGGTCGAAGGAAATACGATATAAAGATTTTGGAATCAGGGATTGGACGAAACAATGTCGACTGTTTGTGTTACATAACAAATTCTCAATGGCTAAAGGATTAACTAAGCATCTCTACTGTGGCGTCTACACTACCCACCAAACATTTTTTACATATAGCAATAAATACACTTTCAGTTATGGAAAGATCAAAAAACCACCAGTTTGAGGACCGTTTATTGTTCAGCGTGTGGGTTGCAACTATTAAATAAACGTTAAAATTGGAATGATCGTACGCCTACTCGGCTGTTTCACCCGCACCGCCCAAGTGTACATAACATAGAGAAAGCATTGACGTAACTCACTGACAAACTCTAAATCTATTTCACAAAAATGAAAAATTATATTTTTAAGATACTTTTCTGTGCATTGATAGTGCTAGAGTTTGATATACAATTCTTTTCGATTCAATAACTAAACACGGGAAAAATAAAAAGTAATAGAAAACATATTGTTTTAATTAGATTGAACGCTTGGAGATGCGACAGACAGACAGACAGACAGACAGACAGACAGACAGACAGACAGACAGACAGACAGACAGACAGACAGACAGACAGACAGACAGACAGACAGACAAACAGACAGACAGACAGACAGACAGACAGACAGACAGACAGACAGACAGACAGACAGACAGACAGACAGACAAACAGACAGACAGACAGACAGACAGACAGACAGACACACACACAGACAGACAGACAGACAGACAGACAGACAGATAGACAGGCAGGCAGGCAGGCAGGCAAACTGTCAAACAGCCAATCAGACAGGCAGGAAGGCTGGCTGGCTGCTTGCTGACTGACTGACTGACAGACAGACAGACAGACAGACAAACAGACAGACTGACTGTCTGACTGTCTGACTGTCTGACTGACTGACTGACTGACAGACTGACTGACTGACTGACTGACTGACTGACTGACTGACTGACTGACTGACTGACTTACTGACTTACTGACTTACTGACTGACATCTGTTATATAAATAATAATCCTCACACGAATATATGTGTATACTAAATATTTAAACTTAGCTTTACCAATCATGAAGGCAATCCTGTTCTTTCTGGTGTCGCTTTCTATTGCCCATGCAAGCCACACTGTGACCCTTTTGAATGACGACATCAACCCTTCTCCGACGGCTCACAATAATGCTCGAGCCGTTACCATGGCACCAGCTCTGGTAAGTTAACGACTTTGTGTTTGGTGTATTAACAGCGGTTGTATGATATCACTGGTTTAGTTGGTCTGTTAACAGCCCTAGTGGATTCAAAGGCTCCAACTTTGGTAAACTTAAAACTATGTGAAAAATTAAGTTTGCCATGATTTTGTTTGTGTATTGCCAGTCGTTGAAATTTGTATATGGTTTTATTAAAGTATTCCAAGCCACAGAGTGTACAACTAGTATTTACTTGTATGTTGCAAGCCATAGCAAGTTGGCCATGGTCTTTTTATGCTAACTACCGTATGTAGCGAATTCGCGACATCATACACTATTGGACCAATGTTTTAAAAAGTGTAGTCCGTGTCCTTTTACTATTTTTACGGACACATTTTTGTGTAGATATCCATGCATTCAATAGAATATCACAAACCAAACTTAACAAATGACCATGCAAGGAGATGTAGACTCGCTTGTAAAATTCATGAAAACTACAGTTTTAGTTGTTCAGGCATAGAGTTATATTACCCTACTGTAGCTGCTCACTGTATAATTTGTATTCATGGGTACTTTTAAGCATTGCTGTCAAAAAGCTTTCGATGCGTTTGAGTCAAGAGAGTGTGACGTCATAAATGTCGACTTAACAAAGTGACTTTTGATATGGATATGACCGTCTGGATGTACCCAATACATTACGATTGGTAGTAGTAAGGCAAATAAAGCTGTGCGCATATGCTAAGCGCCAAATTGGTATGTCACGTTTTAGTAAAAGTCAGTGTAAAAGGGCTAACTAGTGTTTCAAACCCGATAAGTTCAACCTGCGTTTTTACCGTGCTCAATGTCTTTAAAAAGTAACATGCGCAAACGTAGACGTAAATGTTAACGTAAACATTAAGGTAAACTTAAACGTAAACCTAAACGAAACGAAATCAAAAACGCTATCTCGAACTCAAACGAAAACTCAAATTCAAACTTAAACATTGTTTTTTAATTAAAAATTTGGCATTGTGAAATATTACTTAAAATTAATGCTAGCCATAACACACTATGAAAATTTAAAAAAAAAATTCAGTAGTGTATTTAAAACAAACACTAGTCATTTGCTTCTATTATTGTAAATAAAAGAAGGATCAAAGCTTACATTGAAAAGGCTTGACTCAAAATATTCACATCGTTTCATAGTAGGCTGTGTCCGGCCATCTCGTCTCAACAGCAATGGGACAAAACACAAGCTATCTTTGCGGAACAATATGCAAGAAGTTGAGTACGTTTTCTTTGAACATTAATAATATCAAGCGAGAACTGATTTATTTCTCCAGGTTAATTAAAATAACAAAGCTGAGTGATATATATACCCATACACTGCATCCTAACTAGAGGTTAAATTAAATTAAAAACGGAAATGTATTTGGTGACGGAAATTTAATTGTAATGAAAAAGGCAATTTAAAGTTGTTAAGGAATCAATCCTTAACAATACTTAATAAAAAAATTAAACCCGAAATTGAACTAAGAAAGGAAATTAACCAAAACCGGAAATTTATCCAAAAAAGAATTTTAACGGAAAACGGAACTGCAACCTGACCTATAATTTCACTAACTCTGGAAATTAAAACAAAATTTTAAAGGAAAGTAAACTTTATCGAGAGATGGAAATTTGACTGGACAATAGACATAAGTAGAATTGTCTATTTAAAAAAAATCAGCTTTAAAATTATTTATTATAGCTTAAATATTTAAAAAATAGGTTGCAATAATATTATACGTTGCCATTAGATACGCTTAATATATCCTTCAATTTTAGAATAGGAAGATAAAAAAACTATTTCATGAATATATGTTATTAATGTTTTTATTTAATTATTTAATAATATATTTGTTCATTTAATAGTAGTATTGTGTAAATTAACCCTATACTACATACCGTTGCAGTTTTGCGACAATACTTTAGAAGTAATTTATTACTATCTAACTTAATCTTACTTATTTTCTTCGTTATATTTATAAGGTTTCATGATTTGCTGTTCAGAGCTTAAGCTTCCCTTTCCTTTAGCCAGCCACAATGAAGTCCATCCAGTTTTTTCTCGCTATGTTAGCTGTGGCCTATGCCGGTGTGTCCGCGCCTCTGACCACTGCCAACATTGACGCGTTTCTAAAATCTCACAAAGACGTGAGGGCGGTTCTCAAGATTCCCTCCCTAGTAAGTTGACCGTTTCTTGATATATTTAGTAAGTTGACTTTTTTATATGTTAGCAGGTTGACAGTTTATTGATATACTTAGTAAGTTGATCTCTTATGATATAATTTAGTAATTTGACCTTTTCTTGATATACTTAGTAAGTTGGCCTTTGTTAATATATTTAGTAAGTTGGCCGTTTCTTGATATACTAAGTAAGATGGCCTTTGATGATATATTTAGTAAGTTCACCGTTTCTTGATATATTTAGTAAAATTACCGTGCGTTGAAATATTTATTAACCGTCTGCTAATATATTTAGGAAGTTGATTGTTTGTTGATATATTTAGTAAATTCACCGTTTGTTGATATATTAAGTAAGTTGGCCGTTTCTTGATAGATTTAGTAAGTTGACCGTTTCTTGATATATTTAGTACGTTTATTGTTTGTGGATATATTTATAAAAATTTGATCGTTTCTTGATACCTTTTAAGTTGACCGCAAACATTCCCAGTTAGTTGACAACCAAAAAGAAGAGAGCTGTATTGTCGATCACTGTTGACGTGTTTAGAAATCACACCAAAAACAATGCTAGTTTATTGTTAACATCCAGTTATTCTCGAGTGGTTTCGCTCAGTGTTAACACAACATTCCCCGGTTCAAGCCCTAGGGCAGATGAGGATCGTGAACTAAGGACAGCAATCCATGTAGTAGATAAAAATCGGAAATCAAACAAGAGTGAAGCCTCTTGGGTGCAAAGGACAGCAATCCATGTTGTAGATACAAAGATATCGAAAAAGAGTGAAGCTCCTTGGGTGCTAAGGACAGCAATACTTGTTGCAGATCAAAAGATATCGAACAAGAGTGAAGCACCTAGGGCTATACATTTACCAACTGTGGTTTCCTTTTGGGATCTTCTACAACTGCAGTTAATACCAAACGTATTGCTTAGCATTGCCTAATTAACATAGAGAGAGAGAGAGAGAGAGAGAGAGAGAGAGAGAGAGAAAGAGAGAGAGAGGCAACCTCTGATCTCTTCATTCAATGCCCGGTAGGACATCTCGATACATACATTGCCTCCCTACCAGAGGCGTATCCAGGTTTTCGTTGTAGGGGGAGCGAAAAGAGCAAAAAAAGGCGCCGATTTTTTAACGCGTTCTATTTACGTGTATTTTATATATATATATATATATATATATATATATATATATATATATATATATATATAATTACCAGCTGTATGTCATTACTTCGCTATGATGTAAAATAAATTGAAAGTAGCACTCTGAAGAAATAAGAAAAAAACACAATGTAGGCCGACAAAACAAAAATTGTATCAATCTAGAACAAAAACAACAAAAAAAATCTACACACACTACAACCAAAAACAATGAACGTAACACAATCTGTTTTTTAATTCTTGTAAACAAATTTCTTACATAATAATTCCTGGGAAATTACTTAAGACAAGTGAAATAGGGGAAATAATCACTCTCTTAATATAAATATGTATATATCTACACATTTAATTATAAATGTCAAAACAAATAAATAATTACTTTAGAATACAATCAAATTGTTTAACACTATTCGTGTTTACAAAATGTTTTTGTCTATAATCATAATTTAATATATCGTCATCATAAATGCTAGAGTATTACAGCATAATAAAAGTTTTTAAAATCAGAGTTGGTATAAAACCACGCTTTTCGATAAAATAGAAAACATTCGGAATAAAAACCTACATTTAACTAAATATCCGTCTTTTAGTTCAGATCATATATTTTAATTAACTACTGCTTCTTTGTGTTCTTTAAAGATCATTTTTAACATAGTGATAGCTATGGGTTAGATCACTGTATTGATCACACACCTTTTTACTGGTAATTGCAAAAACAATATTCACAGAGTTTTACGTTTAAAAAGCTATTTTTTTTGGCGGCATGGTACTTTGGTACATGACTACGCGTTTTTCTACATGTACTTAACAGATCAGTTCGGGGTGGGTTGGGGGGGGGGGGTGTGGGTTCAACTTCATTCACCACTGTCCGGTCACTTTAGGTCAATTATCCAACCCAGTGTATACCTAGGTGTGACATTAATGTCGCTCTACACAATTGTGGTGGGGAGGTGTGTGTGCGGGGGGGGGGGGGGTGGAAGATAACCAACTCAGAGTGAACATAGAGTCAGTTTTTAGATGACTGTTCTAAACATACATATATATTACACAAATATATATTACACAAATATATATTACAGAAATAGATTTAAATAAGTAGCAGTGGTATTATGACAATATTTTTTTTACAGAGGGGTCCATGGGGGAGGGGGGGGGGGGGGATTGTAACTGTTTCATATAATTTGTAATCGTAATCACTATCGCCCAAACTGTAAGAATACTACTACTTCATAGTGTTCACGTTGTTGACCTTGTCAAAATTTCCCCACCACTACGCAGTTTGCTCATCAGTAAATTTAAATAGAGGTGCCACATCAGTTGTATTTGTTTCTGTATTGTAATTTTTAAAAATTTTATCACACGATTCAAACTGTATATATAAAGTAATTATGTGTGACGTTTTATGTATAACATTTTCTAATTCAATTATTTAAAACTTAAACTTAACACCCCTCTTGCCAAGTGGTACTACCCGTAGAGGTTTTTTAAACATTGCAATGCATCGTAATGGTTATTTTTAGAATGGTTAACTGATGCAGCTGTTAATACGTGTTGTAAACGTAGACACTACTAGACTAGTACAATAATGCTTAATTGCTGCATGAAAAGAAATCTTGTAATTTACATAGATGTGCCGACCAAAAATATTTTTTTAACAAATATCATTGCTTAAAACTTTGAGTTTAAAAAGTTTCCAAAAAGGCGCCACTTTGCTGAAATTGGCCAGAGGGGGAGCGGCCGCTCCCCCTGCTCCCCCCCTGCGTACGCTACTGCTCCCTACCCTATACTGATCTGTATAAAATCTCTGCTGATAGTGAAGCAGAGAAGAATGTATAACATACCATAAACCAGCACTTTTTTTACAATGATGAAACACAGTTTAGCTACATGCCAAACCTGCCTTATGTTGAGCGATCGCAGTTATCACCCATTTCAGAGTTCCCAAGAAATGTATTTATTGTTGAGACTCGCTTTTATTCAATAAAAACACCTAACAAGTCAAGGGAGATTAATGTGGCAGGACATCTAGCTGATCACATAATTACATTGTATGTTGACACTAAATAAAACCGATGACCTTTACTTCATCTTTAATGGGGACTATCAACATTGAAGTAGACATTTTTAAACCGCATTTACTGAGGAATCGTTTAAAGAAAGAAATATTCTAACAGCAAGGGACGGAGTGGCCTAGCGGTAGAGAGCTAGACTGCTAAACCGGGAGTTTCGAGTTCCCTTAGTCCACCCAACTCTGATGGGTACCTAAATTATGTTAGGGGAAAAAAAGGCGGCTCTGCTCAGTGCTGCAAGTGTGTGTGTGTGTGTGTCTGTATGCGTGAATGTCGGCTGAGAGTGTGTGACCTGTAAACGTCAGCCTGGTATGAACACTAACCTTTGAGCAAATGGTGTCTCCGCACACCCCTAACAAGAGCACTAACCTGTGAACACACGGTTTCTCCACACAACTTAACTAGAACACTAACCTGTGAACACACGTTGTCTCCACACAACTTAACTAGAACACTAACCTGTGAACACACGGTGTCTCCACACACCCCTAACTAGAAAAATAAAATTTAAGCACACGGCGTCTCCACACATCCCTAAGTAGAGCAATAACCTGTGAACTCATGGTGTCTCCACAAACCCCTAACTAGAACACTAACCTGTGAACACACGGTGTCTCAACACACGCCTAACTAGAACACTAACCCGTCAACAAACGGTGTCTCTTCACACCCCTAACTAGAGCACAACTGGGCTGAAAAGAAATGTTTAGTTATAGATAGTTGAAATGTTGTTTGGATTAATGACTTACACGTTACTCTATAGACGTTCAATTCTGGTCTTACAATACCTGTGCCTATACAAATAGAAGTTTAACAAGATGGTTAATACTATACAAGCCATCCCCTGGTTACATGAAAAAATATAATTATGTAGTCCTACGTTTGTATAATATGATGTATATAAATAAACATAAGTAAATATATATATTTAATAAAAATTTTAATTACCTAATCCAATACCTACCTAGTAAGGAGGCGAAATTTTTTAAATAAAAACAATCGAAATTATAAATTATAATTACTTCGTATGGTGTTGGTTTATTTTTTTATTCTATCTGCCAAGATAAACAAATAATTTCTTCTCGGTACAAAACATTTCCTTCATCTAATTAACATTCTGATTTGTAAATTTTAATTTTCTTTTATTTGTAATGAGCTTGCTATTTGTAGTTCTGTTTTAACTGAGTAGGAATTTAATGTGTTATATTGAGCCTATTCCGGATAGGGAGTGGTTGGTAGGGGATGGAATTTTAAAATTGTATTTGGATAAAGAAAATTTGTTCATGCTAGTAAATTAATACTACCAAAGGTACTCAACTAGCAGCAAAAAATCAGGAGGCGACAATGTCACAAATACGTGTTCATTCTACTGATAAACAGGTTGAACTATTTTTCTTGACAAAAAATTGACCACATGCATGTAATCAGATGACTACAATGCTTGCAATATTTTAACTCCCACCCAACGATTGATTGGTTTATGTCCCATTATTGTCATGTGACTTTGAGGTCATAAAAATGGTGATAAACATGTTTTTTTTCAAGCACAATAGCATTTTATATCAAAATAAATGATGAATTAATCATAATCTGCAAAAAAATATTATTAATTTTAAAATTATTATATATTTTCGAGTACGAAAATTAATGCTATCGCGTGATCGGCGAGACGCCGCCATCTTGCCGACTTTGCATTCATCCTCGGTCAGACCTCATGGAAAATGGAATTAGATTCTAATTATCTGCGTGAAAATGATTTAGATTCAAGTAACGAAGAAGTCTAAGACCTTACTGATGTCCTAGACACTGGCGATAATGAAAATACAGTGTTGAACACTATTTTGAACTCTTTCTCTACACATCGTAAGTAACTCAGTTTTTATCGTTTTTTTCCTACTAATTTTTTGGCGATTTTTATAATTTTTTCTTTTTAATGATATTAATTAGATATAAATGTGTAGTTAAAAGAACACTTCAATCATTTTACTATGTAACTAGCCTAGTTTCAGTTCATAGTATATGACAATTATTAAATAATAGTAGTATTGGTAGCAGTACTGTCTACCGTCTAGAATGTAAACACAAATCAGCTGATCTTACATGACTGTAATAAAAACTCAGTTTTCTTTTGTTACAAACAGTACTAACTTGTACTAACTTATTATAAATCACCTAACATTTATGATGAAATTATTATATGTGAAAATATTAAATAGAATCCATATTTTAAATATTTACCAATTTTTCTTTTCAACAGAACTGAGAATTTATAAAGGAAAAAAAGGAGTGAATGGGTATCCCTTATCAACTGGGACTGTTACCTCCTTCAAATATGTGTTCAACATTGTCATTGACACTGCGCTAGCAAACGATAATGTGTCACGGAACGAATTGCAGTCACATTTATTTTCATTTATTTATTTATTCAATTACGGTAACAATAGTAGGCACGGAGGCCTTCTTCCCATTTGCCGTTTTAAGATAAACAAATAAAACAACAATTTAATAACAGCATTAAAAATCCCGTGCTCCAACAAAGTGAATCTTTTGTAAATGTACCAACTTGGGAGCAAAACAAAACAAAAAGCAAAAGAAAACACAAACACAAGCAAACACAAACAAAAATACAGTCTTTTATTCTTGCTACAGAAAAGGTCCTGCTTCTTTGTGTAAATTTAGCAAATAACGCTATCTGCATCATAATTTTTTTAGGATGCTTTGTGGCTCTTTGGATTATTCTGCGAGCCTTATGGCGCCTAAGTTAGTTTTAAGGAGCGAGGGGCCTTATGCTTAGCTTCTGCTGTTGTTAATCGTGTGGTCCCTTCTACGTTCCTGACACACGGGCGGTCACCAAAGTGTGTTCTACTTCATTATTTCGATACATAATTAACGTACACTTACATTTTTAATGCGGTAGTTTCACGATATTATTTATGACCCAAGTGCAGGCATTCTATACATTTAATTAACTCTGTTTAAAAAAAATCATATGTCACTAGTCTACGCATTAATAAAAAAATTTTTTACATATTACTATACACCTTCTATTCCCGCGGCAACGCGCAGGAACGGTTACCTAGTAATTAATAAGAATCTCGTTGATCATCATGTCTGTCAATTATTAAGATAATACATTTACCTTTTCGTTTTTCTGCGTTTTTCTTCCAATTAGATTTTACTCATTTTTATTTTCTCGCTAACGAAGTAAAGAGGAAGTGTTGTAATGGCGCAAAAAAAAAAAGACATATTTACAAAACCCATAGTCTGAAAAATATAGTTTTGTATTTTTTTTCGTATGTCTGTGTGTTAGTGTGCTTGTGTGTCTTTAAACACGATAAATTAAGTACCGTTACAGCTTCATTGATAAAGTTTCGTCTTTACGTATTATATCAAATGTGTTGATCTATATCAACTTTTGAGCGATTCCCGGTAACCGAAAGTGGAACTTACTCTACTTTTAATTTTTAAAAGCCTATAAATTGCGTACTGTTTCAAACAGATACATAAATTTTCATATGTAAGTATAAGATCCAATTCACTGTTTTCTTTTAAATTTGGGTAATTTTTGATAAC
Organism: Physella acuta; assembly: GCF_028476545.2. Lineage (NCBI taxonomy): Eukaryota > Metazoa > Mollusca > Gastropoda > Physidae > Physella > Physella acuta. The sequence goes on from NW_026732839.1 coordinate 95,138, forward strand.
CGGAAGTAGCAATTTATGCTTATTCCGATTACTCCAAAAACGCATTTAAATTTATAAAGTTCTAATAATATTTCGCGCTATTATATAGAGATTATTTGGCTTTTAACTTGGCGCGGAAGTATTTTTTCTACGAGATTCTATTCTATTTTTTAAAAGTTTGAGTAATTAAAAATGGATTAAAAATCAAGTGTGTACCCCAAAGAGCCATCTCCCGTCGTTTTATATAATGCTTTAGACAGTTCAAGGAAGATTGCTCCCGGTTTATTTTTAACAAATTCTTGATAGCAATTATTATGAACGTTTGTTAATGTTGTCTATCTTATAAATTCTTAAATTTCCAACTGATAAGCAAGTTTAGATTTGTATAACAAACTTGAAAAATTTTAAATACTACTTTACGCTACATTTAAACGTGTTGTTAATCTTAATTTAAAATAAACCGTACGTGATCTCCCTTAAACCTTCTGGAACATCTAAAGCTGGCAAATAGCTGTTTTACGCCAAATTAACGTAAACAATAATGAAAAAAATAGCAACTACAACTAAATCTAAACAGATATTTTTATTCACTTAGAGCAATTTTTACAATACTTTTTTTTCGAACATTGTAAATTGCTGTTTACTGGACTTTCCCTTTGGTAGACAATAACTTATTTTTGGATTCATCTACACCTCAATGGCATACCAAGATAGACCTGCATAGTTAAATTGGCTGTCTCCCCAGGTACTACAGACAAGTTCCATTCCAGTTGCTGTGACGTTTCTTGCATAAAACGAATACCTAATTTGTTTGGCGTTCCACATATCTAAACCATTTAAAATCACCGAGACAATAGGTGGATTTTTGAAAGGCTTAGTAAATGTGACTGCCTGGGCATGAAGATGTGCCTCTCCAGACCATTGGTAGTTAGCAGAATCCCCGCAAGCATAAGATCCTTGTTCAATCAGAGGTGGTTCGAGATCATTGAGCAGAGTTGTGACCAAGCCACACAACTGATTTGAAGCAGACTCCAATCCTAAGACATCACCATAATAAAATAATATTAACTTAGTTATACACAACTGAGTATAATTTGTAATATTTTATTATCTTATAACTTTACAATTTTGTAAAACAAAATCATCACTCGTATCAATAAAATTTACATAATAATAAACGTTAACTTTGCTCATTGTTATTAGAAATTCGTTGGATTGTGAAGAGTTTGTGTTTAGTTTTCTGTTGACAATTCAATGCTTACCATTACTTGACGATATCAGTACTACTAGAGTACACAGAAAAATTGTAATTTTTGAGTTCATTCTTGAATTCAATCTACAATGGAACATATATATATATATATATATATATATATATATATATATATATATATATATATATACATATATTAATCTTCTAGTTGTCACCGTTGGGCCTAATAATATAATACAAATATAAAGGAATACGAAAGCTGAGAATTGTAGTATGGATATCACTAATACTTAGGCCACAGGGTCTATTTTTTAAATCTGATTTTACAGCTCGTAAACGTCTGAAGAAGAAGGTAAAATCATTTGTGAAAATAACAAAAAAAAAATGTACCGACTACCCCTAAATTAAAAATAAGTCTGACTTTTTTCTTATTTTAATTGATCTAAATAACAACGGGTATAGCTACAAAACATTAGCAATACCGCTTTCCTCTATTTTTATATTTAAGCGCTTACTATAATGCATTAGAAAAAGATGATTTTTGTAGTTAAAAATGAAGATGAGAATGGCAAGGATTCTGTATCACCTTTTTTCTAAAAGTGAGCGATAGAATGTCATAAATTATAGCATGAATAAAGTACGAATTTAGGTCCAAAAGAGACAACTACGGCGACGACAATATATATATATATATATATATATATATATATATATATATATATATATAAATATATATATATATATATATATATATATATATATATATATATATATATATATATATATATATATATTACACAAAAACACAAAAAAACATCGCCAAGTAAAATTATTGGTCTACACTTACATAGTTAAGAAGAACTTTTTACCACAACTTCAATTATGTTCAATGACAACGACAACTAACATAAAATTGCACACTTTATATACAAACAAAATAAACAAAAAACTGTACACTAAGTGCTGATTAATTGCCCGTTCTTTTAATCTAGCTAACAATCTGGTTTTTAAGTTACCCTCATTCACTTTAGATGAGTCATCAAATGAGCAAACCATTTAATAACAGACGGTGTAGTTTTGAAGCAATTTTTGCAATGGTGCAATTTATAAGGAGCGGTTTGCTTTTTTAGTCGTGTTCTTTACTGATCTTTTAGAAGCTTTCGTTTATAGTTGCAAGTTTTCTAAAGTTCTAATAGTTGTTTCTTATTTTAAAAAAGTAAAATCATTTGATTTTTGCATCGCGAACTTCATTTAACCTTGGTTAATACTTGTTTTTCTTCAATATTTACTTTCTTGAAGTTGAATAAACATAGTTTTGTAATTTTGTCCATATGTCTCTGTGAGTTTGCGTGTGTATGTACGTTGGTGTGTGGGTATGTCTGTAAACACGATAACTTGGGTACCGTTATAGCTACATGGATAAACTATCATATTACATTTTTATATTACATTTGTAGTTCTGTGTCAAGTTTTCAGCATTTTTCGGTAACCTTAAGTGGAACTTATTCTTCTTTAATTTTTTTTCAAAAGCCTATAACTTGAGTATCATTTCATATAGAGAAATGCAATTTCACATTTCACATGCGATTTCTATTTCTCTGCCAACTGTCGTATTTCCAGTAATTTCTGTTGAACGGAAATAACAATTTAAGTTATTTCCATTGTCTCAAAAACGTGAATGAACCAATAAATTCCAAAAAAAATTCGCACTCATTGTTTTGTGTTTACTTGGTGCAAAATTCTTTATTCTACGAAGTTCTATCTATCTTTAAAAATTTTTTAGTAATTAAAATGCATTGAAATCAGATCACTATGGCGTGTTTTCTTCTACTACATTTTTTAACTTAATTTTTATTTTTGAGAATGATATATTTTAATACAGTGGCGTAGTGTGTGTCACCTGGCGCGGCACTTAATGTTGACACCCCTCCCGTAAAAAAGTATATATATACAGTAAATGTAGTAAAAGGAAATGGCAACACGCGTTAGAGATCTGATTTCAATCCATTTTAATAATTTCATGAAACTTTTTAAAAAATAGATAGAACTTTGTAGAAAAAAAAGAATTTTGCTCCAAGTACACATCAAACAATGAGTACGAAATATTAGTTGTACTTTATTGGTTTATTCACGTTTTTGAGACATAATATATATATATATATATATATATATATATATATATATATATATATATATATATAAATATATATATATATATATATATATATATATATATATATATATATATATATATATATATATATAAAATTTCCCTTTCAAACCGTATATATATATATATATATATATATATATATATATATATATATATATATATATGACAAAAATGTCGAAATTACTCACCAGCAATATGAAGCAGCTGGTACTGAAATAACCCACATGCGTGGTTACACTTCAACAAGCCCTTCTTTTGATGTCGTTTAAACGCAATTCTAAATCTCCCTTTAATTATCCATTAGCTGAAACATTTGGCGGGTTGTAAAAAAATGCAAGGTAGATGCAAAATGTATTTATGTTAATAGAACCACGTGTCACAAACGGACAGGTATAGACATTTGTATATGTATATGTATATGTATATGTATATGTATATGTATATGTATATGTATATGTATATGTATATGTATATGTATATGTATATGTATATGTATATGTATATGTATATGTATATGTATATGTATATGTATATGTATATGTATATGTATATGTATATGTATATGTATATGTATATGTATATGTATATGTATATGTATATGTATATGTATATGTATATGTATATGTATATGTATATGTATATGTATATGTATATGTATATGTATATGTATATGTATATGTATATGTATATGTATATGTATATGTATATGTATATGTATATGTATATGTATATGTATATGTATATGTATATGTATATGTATATGTATATGTATATGTATATGTATATGTATATGTATATGTATATGTATATGTATATGTATATGTATATGTATATGTATATGTATATGTATATGTATATGTATATGTATATGTATATGTATATGTATATGTATATGTATATGTATATGTATATGTATATGTATATGTATATGTATATGTATATGTATATGTATATGTATATGTATATGTATATGTATATGTATATGTATATGTATATGTATATGTATATGTATATGTATATGTATATGTATATGTATATGTATATGTATATGTATATGTATATGTATATGTATATGTATATGTATATGTATATGTATATGTATATGTATATGTATATGTATATGTATATGTATATGTATATGTATATGTATATGTATATGTATATGTATATGTATATGTATATGTATATGTATATGTATATGTATATGTATATGTATATGTATATGTATATGTATATGTATATGTATATGTATATGTATATGTATATGTATATGTATATGTATATGTATATGTATATGTATATGTATATGTATATGTATATGTATATGTATATGTATATGTATATGTATATGTATATGTATATGTATATGTATATGTATATGTATATGTATATGTATATGTATATGTATATGTATATGTATATGTATATGTATATGTATATGTATATGTATATGTATATGTATATGTATATGTATATGTATATGTATATGTATATGTATATGTATATGTATATGTATATGTATAGTATATGTATATGTATATGTATATGTATATGTATTGTATATGTATATGTATATGTATATGTATATGTATATGTATATGTATATGTATATGTATATGTATATGTATATGTATATGTATATGTATATGTATATGTATATGTATATGTATATGTATGTATATGTATATGTATATGTATATGTATATGTATATGTATATGTATATGTATATGTATATGTATATGTATATGTATATGTATATGTATATGTATATGTATATGTATATGTATATGTATATGTATATGTATATGTATATGTATATGTATATGTATATGTATATGTATATGTATATGTATATGTATATGTATATGTATATGTATATGTATATGTATATGTATATGTATATGTATATGTATATGTATATGTATATGTATATGTATATGTATATGTATATGTATATGTATATGTATATGTATATGTATATGTATATGTATATGTATATGTATATGTATATGTATATGTATATGTATATGTATATGTATATGTATATGTATATGTATATGTATATGTATA
>NW_026732840.1:0-47500 GCF_028476545.2 Physella acuta
CAAATAATAACTAAACTAAAGTAAATCGAACCGAACCGAACAGAACGAGTCGAATCGAATTGCATCAAATCGAATAGCATCTAATCAAATCAAATTTAACAAAATAAAATAAAACTAATATCAAAATCAAATATGTAAAAGACAGAAAAATTAAAATTATTATATCTTTATTATCACATTATGATAAAAAAAATGAACTGTTTTGACAGTTTTGTGCATCAACTCCAAAAGCATCATATTTAAATCAACTATAATCTACAGTTTCTTTTGTCTGGGTTGTTTTAGCTTGCTTAACATCTTCTATAAATGCAAAGTACTTTTCTCTAATGAGAATAACGCTATCCATTAATTTTCGGAAATGATTCCAAAACATTGTTAGTTATTTATTCAATGTTCACGTTCTCACCAGAAAGTACACCTTGTAAAAAAATGGAGATTAGTTCATTGATCAACATATGCACATACACAAACACAATGATACATATACTCATACACACACATTCACAAACATACTCATTTAAACACTCTAACACACACTCACACACATGTATACACTCTCGTACTTATTCATACTCTTACAGATACACTCATACATACATATTCATACATACACACATAATATTGTAAAAATCGACATAGGGGTAAAAAGAAAGCCACTTTTTATTATGATTTGTGTAATTGTGTAGGTTGTTTATTGAGGGTGGTCGGAGTGGGTTTGTATATATTATGGTGTTGACAGGGCTTTACAAATGTCATATAATGTTCATGTAGTTCGAAGTTTGGTTAAGTATTAGGGCTGCTGGTTTTCGTGTTACAAATTTGTTTACGTTTTTTTTGTTTTAATGTTAGTAAAACTTTCGTAATTATGGAAACTAACACTGGTGTGGATATATATATATATATATATATATATATATATATATATATATATATATATATATATATATATATATATATATATATATATATTTATATAATTTATATATTTATATATATTTTTTTTCAGCAACATCGTCATATGATATACAAGTAGTTTTTAACTTAACGTCAGAAGATCTACAGTTAGACAATAAGAAAAGCACCGATTACAAGAAATTAACGTATGAAGTAGAATCTCAAGTAATACTTTTGTCCAAAAAAGTACAGACACTTAAAGTGACTTAAGTGCTTGTTAAAATAAAATAAAATAAATTATTTTGATATTTATGTATTTATGTAAATGCATACATGTAGATGTAGTTATGTATATATATATATATATATATATATATATATATATATATATATATATATATATATATATGTGTGTGTGTGTATGTATTTATGTATTTTGTAATTCACTCCTCGCACACTCGCTCACTCACCCACCCACTCACTCGTTTGTCTGGTCGTCTGGTCGAATAATGACTAAAATAGTTAAATAAAAAATCTCAATTATTTATTGGGCGTTTTATACTTACTTTTCTTTTAACCAAATCACTTTTGTTGTGGCATACTTTCCTTCGATATGTTTAATTAATCTAGTTATTTGGTAGATCTAGATAAATTTATTGTATACTCAAATTAGAAGAACTTTCAAGGGTATTCTAAAATTAAAATTGATAGTAGTGATGGAACCTAGTAAAAATAGCAAACAGACGTATCGTAAAGGCTATAGCCGACAGAAAATTTAGCTTCATAATGCGTTAAACTTTTGAATAAGCAACATAGTTTTCCATGCAAGCCATGTGAAAATAAGTAAAGAAAGTACTTGATGTCAACTTTTATAATTAAAAGTGTTTCTAGAAATGAATATATCAATACATTAATTATAGTCTTTAAATACATTTCTTACATACTAACATAAAGTGCACATTGTATTTTTTCAGATGCTTAAAGAATTAGCCTATGCTAATATTAAGGTTATACAGCTTAAAGTAATTGATTTAAGGTTCGTATTTTTAAAAAAATATCTATAGTTTACTACTTCCTTAAAACATCCAATTGAACCAACTGCTTCGACGAGTTAGTTTTCTCACACGAGAGGGATTTGATCAAGTGCCAAATATTGCATATAGCTTCCACTTCATATTACAAAGAAGTAGTTTGGACAGTCGTGACTCAACGAGACGCATTGATGCATTCATTTTAATCAATCCATGTAGATATGAAAAGTAGAAATCAGATGTAAAAGAGCCTTGACTACATAATGGGCGTTCCCCGAACACCCATGTCGGCAACACATGTTCCCTTCAAAGATTACCCAAAGTTGTTTACTCTTTCTAACTGTTACCAAAACAACTAGCTTTTCTTTACCTTGTGTCATTCTACCCCACAAAAAACTTCATTCTTCATATAATCGCACACCTGAAACATACACAACTCTCAATAGCACTAATCCTACGGTTCAATACATTATTATAGTTGTAGGGACAAACACAATTTAATAGGTACATTTTTATCTGCGCCCTATCCTACTGCCTTATCTGTTACTTAGGTATTGATCGACACATTTCTGTAATGACGTTATCCTAATATGTGGATAATATTTGTATGTTATAATTATATTATTACTTATTTAAATACTTTGTTTTTCTCATTTTAGGAAGGGCAGTTTGATAGCAGACATTAACATTTTCATTGAAGAGAACACCAAACTAGAAATAGAATTAACTACGTCATTAAAAAAACTGGAGAATAGGGAAGTTACTTTAAATGATAATCCAGTATCGATACGAAATATAGGTTTGAAAGACAATGCAGGTAAAACGAAAATCATATCAGAAAATACCCGATACTTTTTTTTTATAATCTGATATATATATATATATATATATATATATAAATATATATATACATATATATATATATTATAATATTAATGCAATCCTAAAATATTTTTTAGGTTCTGATTCACAACAAAGTATAATAGGAATTAAAATTGGAATTCCTTTAGGGGGAGGAACTTTTGTGATAAGCCTATCTTCTCTTATATGGTGCTACAGGAAAAAGAAATGCTGCAATAAAAAGTAATAGTTTCATTCAATAATTTTGTTACAATTTTTTTTCATCTTTCAAATTACATAACGTTATTGAAATATATAGTTATATTATTTTAGGATATGTGTGATCATTGTCTGTTTCTTTAATATATTGCTCATGCCATACATAATTTATTCAAGTAATTTAACTTGAATGGTCCTGTTTGCTAAAAATAATTTGTTATAATTAAATGAATTCCGGGCGACTAAAGATGTTTCTTTGTCTCTTTACAAAAATAAAATAATTTGTGAAACAGAAGAAAAAAAGTAAAATATATAAATAAAAGAAGATATGTTTCTTCAAAATAATTGCAGAAATCAAGATCAGCAACGAAGCCGAAATGACTTCAATTCATCTTGTTCAATAGAGTATGTGTTTTTTTAGTTGTATTTTAGTTGAATATAATAATACCATAGGTTTTAATGAGAAACTAGCCATGGACAGAGACGTCTGGAAAGCTCTTGTCAGCGGCCTATGTCCCAGTAGGGACGACAGGCAAACATGACATGACATAGGTTTTAATTGTTTAAAAATTAACACAAATTATTTTTTAAAAAATTATTAAGTTATATCATTGATACGACCTATACCTATACCTATACCTATATCTATACCTATACCTATACCTATACCTATACCTATACCTATACCTATACCTATACCTATACCTATACCTATACCTATACCTATACCTATACCTATACCTATACCTATACCTATACCTATACCTATACCTATACCTATACCTATACCTATACCTATACCTATACCTATACCTATACCTATACCTATACCTATACCTATACCTATACCTATACCTATACCTATACCTATACCTATACCTATACCTATACCTATACCTATACCTATACCTATACCTATACCTATACCTATACCTATACCTATACCTATACCTATACCTATACCTATACCTATACCTATACCTATACCTATACCTATACCTATACCTATACCTATACCTATACCTATACCTATACCTATACCTATACCTATACCTATACCTATGCCTATGCCTATACCTATACCTATACCTATACCTTTACCTATACCTATACCTATACCTATACCTATACCTATACCTATACCTATACCGATACCTATACCTATACCTATACCTATACCTATACCTACACCTACAACTACAACTACAACCACAACCACAACCACAACCACAACCACAACCACAACCACAACTACAACTACAACTACAACTACAACTACAACTACAACTACAACTACAACTACAACTACAACTACAACTACAACTACAACTACAACTACAACTACAACTACAACTACAACTACAACTACAACTACAACTACAACTACAACTACAACTACAACAACAACTACAACTACAACTACAACTACAACTACAACTACAACTACAACTACAACTACAACTACAACTACAACTACAACTACAACTACAACTACAACTACAACTACAACTACAACTACAACTACAACTACAACTACAACTACAACTACAACTACAACTACAACTACAACTACAGCTACAACTACAACTACAACTACAACTACAACTACAACTAGAATTATATAATCAATAATATTTCACTTTGCTGTAATAAAAAAAACGAGCCGGCCCGCGGCATAACATACGCCGCTATTTAGTTGTTGTTTTTTCTACTTTTCAGTAATTCATAATTTGTGAATTCGACAGTACCAACGCTGACACTGAAAATATTTCTTTAAAACCCTATAACTAGCTCGTTAAGGACCATAACCCCCCCCCCCTTCCTTCCCCCCCCCCCCCCAACGTTTAAAATCCTTTCAAACTAAATTATCTGCCCCTAATAGCCGTCACTAAACCCGACTCCACGAAGGTAAACATAGCGTGAACCACAGCTCACTAAGACCATGTAGGGGTGGGGATGGTAGGGAGCGCGTTTACAGCTTGTTTTCTAGCATCTCCCAGAAGAGAATTATATATATATATATATATATATATATATATATATATATATATATATATATATATATATATATATAGATAGATAATAAAAGACTGACAAAAGCTTAAAAATAATTGACGAGCCTTTAAACTTTTTACAACGTAAGATTACATTACATGCATTTAATAATAAACATTTTGTTGATTTTGAATAGTAAAATCCTATTATGTTTTTAAAATGAATTACATATTATGTTAAAACGGATACATATTTGAATTTTGTTTTTTTTTGCATCTTATTTGTTCAAACTTGTGTTTTTTTTTTTATTTATATTATTTCATTAATATCATTTAGATCTATATTGAAATTATGAAGATGTAAGAAAAGTGTTAAGATGATGCAATAATAAATCGTTAAGAAAATTGTGTAAAAATATCCCGTTAATAAAACATATTAAGGAGATTTTTCGAAAAAACTATATTGAGGTTTAATGGGACGAGAAGGAATTAGTTTTATCATTAAACCGAGTAACTTTTTCATGTAACTTGCGCTTTTAAAACGTAAAATTGTTAATATGATTCTGTGTAGGAAACGTAGGTCTGTTCACTATCGCACTGCCATCCACTTAACACTTCTATAAATTGGGACTCGACTGATCGGGAAGAAGGATAGTCTTTCGATAACAATTAACTGTGTTAATGGCACGAGAAATTAAACACTAGACTGTAACATCCTTTTTTTTTTAACAAAGCACGTAATTTTATGTACAATTGCTTTTCACTGTTTGTTACATAAGTACACTATGTTGAACATATTGGCTAATTGGAATTCTTGCTTTGTTTTCTTAGATCAGATGAATCAAACAATTACGAAACTCATATTCAGTAAGTTGTTAAGTGTATAAATACATATATTTTTAACAGCGCTTCTTATAGCATTATGTGTGCACTATTTGCAATTCACTTTACACAGTATATCAATTTTCAATTTTTAGATCTGTTCCTCAACTTGGAATGATACCTGTTCAAAATACGTAAGAATATGTAGCCTACGTATAACTGTACGTAAACGTCTATGTATATTGTAAAGTGTACGTGCATGTATAATATTCTAATAAAAAGGGAGGTGTGGCAATGTTTGTAAGTATGTCTTCATTTTTGTCTACGTTTATGTCTATGGAGTGCCGCATTTACGTATAAACGAAACAAGCTATAGCTTAGAACTCGCGCTTTCATCTACATCTACATCTACATCTACATCTACATCTACATCTACATCTACATCTACATCTACATCTACATCTACATCTACATCTACATCTACATCTACATCTACATCTACATCTACATCTACATCTACATCTACATCTACATCTACATCTACATCTACATCTACATCTACATCTACATCTACATCTACATCTACATCTACATCTACATCTACATCTACATCTACATCTACATCTACATCTACATCTACATCTACATCTACATCTACATCTACATCTACATCTACATCTACATCTACATCTACATCTACATCTACATCTACATCTACATCTACATCTACATCTACATCTACATCTACATCTACATCTACATCTACATCTACATCTACATCTACATCTACATCTACATCTACATCTACATCTACATCTACATCTACATCTACATCTACATCTACATCTACATCTACATCTACATCTACATCTACATCTACATCTACATCTACATCTACATCTACATCTACATCTACATCTACATCTACATCTACATCTACATCTACATCTACATCTACATCTACATCTACATCTACATCTACATCTACATCTACATCTACATCTACATCTACATCTACATCTACATCTACATCTACATCTACATCTACATCTACATCTACATCTACATCTACATCTACATCTACATCTACATCTACATCTACATCTACATCTACATCTACATCTACATCTACATCTACATCTACATCTACATCTACATCTACATCTACATCTACATCTACATCTACATCTACATCTACATCTACATTTAAATCTGCATCTACATCATCTACATCTACATCTACGTCTCTACGTCTCTACGTCTCTTCGTCTCTACGTCTCTACGTCTCTACGTCTCTACGTCTCTACGTCTCTACGTCTCTACGTCTCTACGTCTCTACGTCTCTACGTCTCTACGTCTCTACGTCTCTACGTCTCTACGTCTCTACGTCTCTACGTCTCTACGTCTCTACTTCTCTACGTCTCTACGTCTCTACGTCTCTACGTCTCTACGTCTCTACGTCTCTACGTCTCTACGTCTCTACGTCTCTACGTCTCTACGTCTCTACGTCTCTACGTCTCTACGTCTCTACGTCTCTACGTCTCTACGTCTCTACGTCTCTACGTCTCTACGTCTCTACGTCTCTACGTCTACGTCTACGTCTACGTCTACGTCTACGTCTACGTCTACGTCTACGTCTACGTCTACGTCTACGTCTACGTCTACGTCTACGTCTACGTCTACGTCTACGTCTACGTCTACGCCTACGCCTACGCCTACGCCTACGCCTACGCCTACGTCTACGTCTACGTCTACGTCTACGTCTACGTCTATGTCTATGTCTATGTCTATGTCTACACCTACACCTACACCTACACCTACACCTTCACCTACACCTACACCTACACCTACACCTACACCTACACCTACACCTACACCTACACCTACACCTACACCTACACCTACACCTACACCTACACCTACACCTACACCTACACCTACACCTACACCTACACCTACACCTACACCTACACCTACACCTACACCTACATCTTCATCTGCATCTCTATCTAAATCCATATTATCATCTTTATCAACAATAACATGTACACCTATATCTTTATCTAAGTCTACGCCTAATTATGTGTTTATGTCTATCTGTACGTAAACCTGTGTGTACGCGTACACATTGACAACAAAATAAATATTACGATATGTAGGTCTCCATCCCAGCTTAGTATTGGAAGTAATCAGTTTCAAGGAATGATGTTTTGTGGAATTACGTAAGTTTTTAAAGTTTCTTTTTAATGTTAATATACTTCCATCTTATACATCGCCCCCCCCCCCCTCCCCACGAAGAAAGTCTACCCCCCCCCTGGAAAAAGAATTCTGGAAGAAATACTGACAATAACATAAGTTGAGCATAGGTCTGACTACATTACCCGCTCATATGCTGACGTCACAGGTGAACTCTACACCTTCCCATCTCTACTTCGCCTGCCCAGTGTCCCGCCAAGTCTCAGACACCATCTTTTTATTGTTTACAACAAGATTACGGCCGAGCATGGCTCTGACCACACTATCTCTTCATACGCCAAGAACATTTCATCTGCCCCGTGTCCTGCCATTTTCCGATAGACAACTTTATCATTTACGTCTATTAAAAAAAATTACCAAAAAAAAATTAATATTTATAAGATGTGTTTCAAACCCGTACCACACACACGGTTAGCGATTACACTATCAACTCACCTATCCGGATAGTTAGAATTGTAACAAACTTAAGTTACGCAAGTAGGCACTAGATGGAGCATTTCAAAGTTAATATTATCCCAAATTAGCCTATTCCATAGCTAAACAAAGATTTATATACAATAATAGACCTGTTTGCTTAAGTCCAGTTGTTTTTTTTTTTTTTTTGGATTGTATTTTGAACTAATAAATCTTGGTTTGACCAAGATTCTAGATCTAGATCTATAAATAACTTTCTTGGACAGATTGTAGAGCTAGAGAAATTTATTGTAAAACTAAATGAAAAAGACAGTTGATAAATTGATAAAAGTGTTGGACTTTTAAAACGTAATTTTAAAAAAAACCAGCAAGCGGACGTATTGTTAAAGTGATAGCCGACAGAAAATTAGTTTAAGAACGCGTTAAACATCTTAATCGGCAACTTAACATTGGATTGAAGTCGCCATTTATTGTACTAAAAAGTAAACAAATCATGTGGCGTCACTATTTCGTCAAAGTAAAGAAGTTTTTCTAAAATTTTAAAATTAATGTGATTTATCCACAAATGAATAAATCAAAAAATGAATTAACGTCTTTAAATAAATTTGTGATTAACAGTCTGTCTGAAAGCAAAAATTGTTTTCTACCTAAATACTATTTTACAGCTCTAAACATAGCGCATGTTCTCTACAGTAGTCAATCGGACAAACAAACAAAAAAATATTCAAACATGTAAACAAAGTTGAGTTTTAGTAGTATACTAGACTACCCGTTATCATTAGATAACTTTGGGTTTCGGGGGGCATCCATAAATGACATCACGTCTGTCAATTATCATCACAAAATAACCAGACTCGACATTCAAAAAGGCGTCACACCTCAGACGTTTTGGTCTTTCAAAAACACTGACTTCGTCTGAGCATGGGTCTGACAACATAATCTTTTCATATGCTGAGGTCTCAAAAACAGGTAAACTCTACTTCACCTGCCCAGTGTCCTCCCAACTCAGATATGTTTTTATTTGTGAAAACACAGATTTTGTCTGAGCGTGGGTCTGACAACACTATCTCTTCATATGTCACAAAAAACAGAACCCACATTCAAAAATATGTTTTTTATCTTTTAAAAACACCGAAAACACCGATTTCGGACTATCCCTTCATATACTGACTTCACAGGTGACCTACTCAACTCTACTTCACCTGCCCAGTGTCCCGCCAATTCTCAGACAACTCGATTTTAATCGTTTAATAAAAACGATTCCAGCCGAGCATGTCTCTGACCACACTATACTTTCATATGCTTAGGACAAAGAAACAGATGAACTCTACTTCACCTGCCCTGTATCCTGCCAAGTTCAGATAGGCGACTTTATCATTCACATCAAAAAAAAATTAAAAAACAAAATATAATTGTTGTATTGGTCTAGAACCTGTGCCACCCGCATGAGAGCCGATTACACTAACAACTTAGCTATTTACTTGTGACGTCACAAGCGAACTTTTATACTATACTTTGATACTTTGAGTCTCCTTTGGCAACTTGATTTACACGCATAGATCTGGATCTAAGTCTAGTAGTAGTAACTTTCAAATTAAATTTTATCTTAAATTAGCCAAACAAAGATTTATATAAAATAAACAAGGTCTGAAATTATCTAGATCTAGATAGAATTATCTACGACTCGTTTGCTTAAGTCTTAAGTTTAGTTTTTCTTGCTAGATCTAGAATCTAGATCTAATCATTAGCTAATAGCTACGCTAATTGGCCCTGGAGCGAGCATTTCAAAATTACCATTTTCCAAACAAAGATTTATATAAAATAATAAAGGTCTAAAATAGTTTAGTATATAGAAAATCATTATTATCTAAATCTAGATAGAATTATCTATATTTTAGATCTACGACTGAGCTATATTTAGAATTTACGTTTATAATTTAGCAAAATTACCGGTATCGAAGCCGCGTATGAATCTTAAGCTACGCAAATAGGCCCTGGAATCAGCATTTCAAAATTAGCATAGTTGAAACAAAGATTTATACAAAATAATATAGGTCTAAAATATTTTAGTATATAGAAACTCATTATTATCTAAATCTAGATAGAATTATCTATATTCTAGATCTACGACTGGTTTGCTTAAGTCTCGTTTTTTTGGATTGTATTTATAACTAATAAATCTTTGATTTGACCTAGATTCTAGATCTAGATCTATAAATAACTTTCTTGGACAGATTGTAGATCTAGAGAAATTTATCGTAAAACTAAATGAAAAAGACAGTTGAAAATTGATATAAGTGTTGGAACGTAATAAATACAGCAAACGGACGTACTGTTAAAGTTAAAGCTGACGGAATATTAGCTTTAGAACGCGTTAAAGATTAGAATAGGAACACAATCTTCTTCGATAGGCCGCCCTTTATTGATGTAAAAAAGTAAACACATCATGTGACGTCACTGTTTCCGTCGAGTCTAGTGGTTTTTCTAATCTTTTTTTTAAAAAATGTGGTTAATCTACCTATGAATAAATCAATAAATTAATTAACGTCTTTAAATAAATTTGTGATTAACAGTCTGTCTGCAAAAAAAAATTATTCTCTTCCTACCTACTATTTTACAGCTCTCCAGATAGAGTAGAACTATTCACAATAATCGATCAGACAAACAAAAAACAAACAAAAAATAAATAAATATTTAAACATGTAAACAAACTTGAGTTTTAGTAGTATATAGATAGATGTTAATAAATGTTGCTTAATATAGTTGAATAACGTCGTTACTCTCATTAATTAAAAAATTATAAAAAAGACTAGCAATACGTAATTTGGCAAAATAATTATACAAAAATGTTCAGAACTGAATGTAGTTTCAGAAACAATAGATTTTGAAAAATCAACATTTCTGATTTAAATATGTATTGTTTTGGGGGGTGGGGGATGGGTGGGGTGGGGGGGGGGGGGTTAACCTGCCCTTAAGAACGCGTTAAACATCTGAATCGGCAACTAAATCATGGATTGAAGTCGCCATTTATTGTACTTAAAAGTAAACAAATCTTGAGACGTCACTATTCTCACAAAGTTAAGTCAATGTTTTAAACTTTTAAAATTAATGTGGTTAATCTACCTATGAATAAATCAAACAATTAAATAACGTCTTTAAATAAATTTGTGATTAACAGTCTGTCTGAAAACAAAAATTGTTCTCTACCTACATACTATTTTACAGCTCTCCACATAGCACAGAACCTCTACAGTAGTAAATCAGTCAAACAAAAAAACAAACAAATATTCAAACATGTAACAAACTTGATATTTATTAGTATAGAGATAGATATATTTATTTATTCAATTGTGCATTTTATGTGTAAAGGTTACCTAACCCTAATGGAGGATACACAACAGATATCTACACGCACGGGAGGTAATTTTGATTTAATTAAAGATTTTTTAAAAATGTAACTTGATTTTTAAATAGCTTAATAATTACATATGGAAATATACATACGCTTAGGATCGCCCGCACAAACATAACACATTTATATGCAAACACGTAGGCAGACTGACACAGACAAAGAAAAAGACATTTTCTCATTAGTTACACTAGTGCCGTT
Organism: Physella acuta; assembly: GCF_028476545.2. Lineage (NCBI taxonomy): Eukaryota > Metazoa > Mollusca > Gastropoda > Physidae > Physella > Physella acuta. The sequence continues at coordinate 12,081 of NW_026732840.1, forward strand.
AAATTAACTACATGTTAATATTAAGTCGAATTTTTTTCTAGGTATAACACATGTGATTCAGTACTGTAATACAAGACCAGTAGAGTATTTTAATGGTTTACTTATTTTCAAAGAGTTGTGAAAATTTCTTAGTACTACAAGCTAATTTTATTTAGCACAAAATAATGTTGTAATGTAAATTTTGTTACCACCTTAGTTTTATAAAATGGTATGTTTCAAACATTTTTCACCGGGCTGGGGTACTTGAAATGTAAATATATATATATATATATATATATATATATATATATATATATATATATATATATATATAAATATATATATATATATATATATATATATATATATATATATATTTTTATATATATATATATATATATATATATATATATATATATATATAAATATATATATATATATATATATATATATATATATATATATATATATATATATATATATATTATATATATATATATATATATATATATATATATATATATATATATATATATATATATATATACCATATATATATATATATATAATATATATATATATATTTATATATATATATATATATATATATATATATATACTATATATATATATATATATATATATATATATATATATATATATATATATATATATATATATATATAATATACTACTGATACTACTATAATTCTATGTACAATAAAATTTGAGTAAACTCAAGTTTCGTTGTTAATATGTATATGTATATCTCTATGTAAACTTGAGTTTACTCAAATTTTATTTTACATAGAATGATAGTAGTATCAGTAGTATATTAGGTCACACTTGAGGCGTATTTGAGTGGTGGAGGTGGAGGTACAACGACATATAGTAAAATACTCCATGGGGTGGTGGTGGCCTGGTGGTGGTGGTGGTGGTAGTGGAGGAGACATGTTATATAGTAAAATACTCCATGGGGGTGTGGTGCTGGTGGTGGCATGGGGGTGGTGGTGGTGGTAGTGGCCCTGGGGGTGGTGGTGGTGGAGGAGACATGTTATATAGTGAAATACTCCAGGGGTGGCGGTGGTGATAGTGGTGGCCTGTTGGAGGTGGTGGTGAAGGAGACATTTTATATAGTAAAACACTCCAGGAGGAGGTTGAGGGTGGGGGTGAATTGGCGGAGAGTGAGGGCTAGACATGTTATATAGTAAAAATACGCCTCACCCAACCTGGGTGACGGTGAGCATTTTTAAAATTTTTAATAGTTTGATTTTAATTAGTTTGAATTTAATTAAATTGTTTTTTAATTATTTTGTTTATTATGTGTTTGTTTTTAATTAGTTTGTTTATATGTTTTTTATTAGTTGTTTAATTTTAAAATAGCCTAGCAAAGCTAGTGTGTACAATAAATAGGTGTTAGTTACATAATTTTTTTTATTACACCTTTACATTTTTGTTTCTATCATTAGATAAATCATTATCGTTCACCTTGTGTGTGACATTCACACCATTTACAATCGTTTACATTAGTCATCAAAGTTGTCTTTGTATATACAATGTTGGAAGAGTTTATCTGTTTGCTACAGGAAATTCAGTTTTTTATAAACTTCAACATTTACGGCCCTTACTAAAAATACTCATTGAAACATTTATTTTTAGCTAATCTAGTGTTTTCAAAAGGTCATAGCAACAATACGTGTTAAAAACATTCTTGCAAACCGCACCATCTGTTTTTTATGTAGTCAGCTGTTTCATTACATCTATAATTAGCGCGCCATCTGTTCTATAGTGGCCAGATATCTCATTTAATCTATAATTAACTTTAGTCGATGGTTGAGTCAATCGATACACTTGACAACAGGTGTAGATACATTATTTGTAGTTACGTTTATTTTATTTACATACAATTTTTTGTTTTTGTTTTAGGTTACACCATTTGTACTACTTGTTGATTATTAGAAGAATTTGTAATACTTGTTTGTTGGTTTCATGCACTTTTATTTACATAGGTTAGACTATATTGTAATCATGACGTTTTCATCTTTTTTAATTTTTTCACCATCTGTTAACTTTAAGGTTCTATAACTCTATCATGTTGTCTACCACTTTAAAAATATATATATTTAAATACATTTTTGTTTATATTTTAATGTTCTAAAAAATATTAATATAGAAGATAAACAAATACAATAAAATTTTGTTTCTGTGACCTCGGCATATCAAGTGATAGTGTGTTAATCACTATTTCCTGCCGAGTTTACGTTACCTAACGTAAGTTAGGAATCACAACTACTCAGAGACCTTCTATTGATTTGGACCCGGAGTCGACTTTTTAGATTAGCTACCATGAGCTTTAACAACTGACCAAGCGGCCCCCTTCATTCATCACTATATAAGTTCCTATTGATTTGGTTAGAATATTTGACAGTGGCACAGTTGTCTCTTTACTAAATAAAAATTGCTTGTGTATAGAAGGGGAGTGGTACTTTGGCTTATAAATGGTTTGAATTCGACAGATCTGGGAGGGCCTGACCTAGCGTGATATTCTACAAGCTTCCCTGTCTATAGAATGGCACTTCTGTGAGGGAGGAGAAGGGGTGGTCTGGTTCACCCCTAAACTAATACACTACAACAAAGATGCATCTTTCACCTTTTAAAAATAGTTTTTAATTGTCCCCTTCAAGCATTCTCATGTACTTCCCTTACTAAATTACCGCTCACGACGTTAGCGACGCGTAGATGTAAAGGGTATTAATTAGTTTACAAGAAGAGTTAAATACCATTCTTTCACCAGCATAAAGAAATAACCATAGGAAATATTTGAGTGGAAATTCAAACCAGTTTGGTAAAGGACGAGAGAACTCATGGACGAACATTATCATGGCGACAACAAATGCGGCCCTTGTTTTATTTGCATGAAATGTGAAAAGGTGTCACCATTCCATTGTCATTTTCGCAGCTGATTTTTATTTTAAGTGTATCCCCGTACGCACTTTTTTACATTTAAAAGTACGTGTCGCGTGTCTTGCTCACGTGTCTTCCCTAGTAGAGAAACGAGAGGAGGGACGAATGTTCTAAAATTAGAACAGTCTTGTTTACAGCCACGAGTAATGTCCCTTGTGAAAAAAAATTCTCTTCAGAATGCTTAACTAAACAATAAATTTCTTTAACAAGTTGAAAAATAATATAGGATGCCAATGGTTATCAGGGTTATTAGAAATTACACTAAGTAACCTTCATTATGTCTTTGATTTTTGTAAATGAAAGTCAGTTATGTTTCAAATCTCAAGTTTTGTAAACTTATTTGTTTAAGTTATTACATCGTTTTAACTTGTCAGACTACTTAGCTAACTCAAATGAACAATATTAGTTAACTTATTAAGCAATATGTGTTCCAGCAACGTTAATCGTATAAAAGTATTTTGATTGTTATGATTATTTTTTTGTCCTGTTCTCTTATTAATACTCGACCCTAAGATTTGTGAGATAACAACCACGATGGTATCTATATATATAATTCTCTTCTTGGAGACGTTAGAAAACAAGCTGTAAGCGCGCCTTGCAGTCCCCTCTCTTCCTCTGTAGAAATTCTGGTGAGCTGTGGTTCACGCTATATGTTTACAATCGTAGAGCCGGGTTTAGTGACTGCTATTAGGGGCAGATATTTAGTTGAACGATTTTGAACTTTGGGGAGGTAGCTAAGAGGAGGCTGCTTCCAAGGAGGGGGGGAGGGGTAGGGGTTGGGGGAAAGTAGGGGCGAGGGTTATCGTCCTTAACCACTTTCTGATAGTGTTTTAAAGCAAATATTTTCAGTGACAGCAGTGGTACTGTCGAATTCACAAATTATAAATAACCTAAAAATAGAAAATAAAACAACTAAACAGCGGCGTATCATAGAGGCATATGATACGCCGCGGGTCGGGTCGTATATTATATTTATTTACACTATTATTATTTTTGTTTAAGTCATCGCAATCCCCTAAAACCTCTTAAAATGAATATCATTTTTCTATCATAAAATTTTTAGTTCACATCAGTGGGAAATAAAATCTGGTTTAGCATATATTAACCCAATTGATGTCAATTTGAAGAAAAAGGTGTTCTAGATTACAAAGCTCTACCTACAAAGTAATTTAAATGTGTCTTCCATGTCAACTATTTTTTCTGGCACACAATACTTGGTTATTTAACTCAAATGTTTACTTAAAAACTTTTAAGAAGCAGATATCACAATATTTGTGTTGATTTTTTTTTTTCAAATTCTTCGTAACGCCGATGCCTTATAAATGCTTTACGTACAGGTACATGCATTTTATTATGCATATGATACATTAAATTAATTATGTATGCCTTTAGTAATTATTTAGCAACAACCATATTGCACTCAAACTCTTAAACATATAATTTATTTCAGTTGTAAATAGTACGAAATTATGTGTGCTGTTATATTAAATAAAGAATGATTATTCCTTGAACTTTGTCATTTCTAAATCTAAATTAATAAACCTAATGTGTATGTTTTTTCTGACTAAGCTTAATTCTCTAACTGGTACGCTAGCCAACAACTTCTAGATAGAAAGCAGCTTTGTTTATTTGAATAGAGTCAGATATCTGTGTTCAGAAGCGACCGACAACTCCTATTTTATAACAGAAAATATTAAGTACAAGTTGTCTTTCTTATGCTTATTACGTCTAAATAAACGTTGCTACGTCTGAATAGATTAATAATTATCATTAAAAAAGTTTTTAAAAACCCACGTTTTCTAATTGAACTAAAAAGTAGAAAATAAATGCTATACATCACAATAATGCAAGCGATCACTCTACTATAAGCGACGAAAAACGTGGGGCGCCGAAGTAAAAGTTATATTACTATTGATTAGATAATACTATTGACTTTTATTAGGGAGCTTGTAGAGAGTCAACAATATTAGAAACTGTAAGAAAATCACGGCGCCCCACGTTTTTCATCGCTTATAGTAGAGTGATCGCTTCAATCAGAAAACGTGGGTTTTTTTAAACTTTTTTAATGATAATTATTTTCTACATTTTAGTCTTTGTCTGTTTGTTTGCATTAAAATCTTGCTATCGATTTTATCTTTTCGCATTCACTTTTTTTTTGGGTAAACGAAGACAACTCGTAAAAAACACGTGCCTTGAACACGTGTCAAGTGGGTTAGCAATCGTGTGCCCCACCACTCGACCATATCGTCTCCCCCATACTGGCCAACAGTTGTTCCGGTTGTTTGTACGCAAACACCACGTGAACACTACTCAGTAAGCCAAAAGAGGGAGAGTACCGAACCTTGTTTTCATCAAACTACAATTACTGGGTTATGTCCCTTTTCCCCCACGTTTTTTTTTTTACAAATGTATAGCGGTCTAAAATTATCTATAAAATGTTTCCATGGATCAATTTAGTAATAATAACAATTGAATATTATATTGTCATCGGAAACAAAGCTTCCCTGAAAATTTCAGCGCGCTAGCTAACTGGGAAGTGCCCGAAATTTTGATCGCAAGATTTGATTGGAAAAACAGACGCAAAAGCAAGTTAAAGAAAACGTGGTAAAATACACAGCATGTAGCGACGAGTGTAAATTTTCTAGGAAGTAAAACGAGGCCAAGGACATACATTCAGTATTCAGTACCTTACGTAATGTTCTTACCAAAGTACATCTTCCTTATTATTGAACGTCTGAGGCCATCGCAGTATTTCATTACAACTTTTCATTAAATTTTAATGAAACACATTAACGTTACTTAAAACACACTGGTCTTTCATAAGTATTATAAACAATTACACAAACAGATAAAAACAGATTTGAAAGGTATCGAACTAAACGCGATTAATTTTAGCTCGAGCCCTAAGACTACAGTTTCTTCTAGGCGTCTCTTCGGGGAGCTCTCCACCCTCTTTCGAAGCACCTCTATCGACCACTTTCTCCGAAAGAAATATGATTTATATAGTTATGTATAAAGTGCATACTTTGTGGTTCTCCCAATAGTTTCAAGCGATCCCCGGAGAAAAAAAATGTCTGAAACACTGAACGTCCACCCAGCTGTAACGGGTAAAAAAATTATAATAAAACGATTAAAAGCACTATTATCGTGTTTAATACTTTACAATATTTTGACACGTTACTATATTGTCCCGTTGTTGTGGTAAAAAAAATTTAAAAAGAATACTTAACCTCACACAGTGTTAACTACACATATGAAAACCTAAATATTATATTTACACACATACTTTATGCACATTTCAAGGGTTACAATTTAAATTAACACAGGGAAACAAACACACAAACTAATTGTTACAAAATACTTATACCGAATCTTTCTTTTTGTTTCTCAGTCCCACACATTTTTAACATTAGCTATTACTTTCAAAACCACAAATGACACTTTAAGTATATTTAAAGATTGATATTTATAATATATTATTCATTCAGTGCAATTTTTAATGAGAATATGAAGTACACGTAGGCATATACATATTATTTAGAAATGAATCGTGTATTAAGACAGAAACACTGGTTAATGTAAAACAAATATTTTGAATAGGCCTACTTTTTGTATACAAATGATCTTAGGATAAATGATCACAGACAAAATATCTCACTGCATGCGACAAGCAATAAGTTTTTTAAATCCAATAAAATGATCTTTAACTTTCTAAAATACTTTGCTGTGATATAATTTTTTTTCTTATATCCAATCTCCATGACATCGTTTGTCCTGATTTGTCATAAGGTATTTTGTCCATGAGATCCTGTGTTCGTGAGATCAATTGTTCTCAAATATTTTGTCTTATATATTTGTCTAAGATCGTTTGTCATAAGTGCATCAGTCATGGAACCTTATGTGTGTATGTGTGTAAGATAGTGACATCAGTAATGTATGCAATGATGGTAGAGCGTACGAATGCTAACCAAGTGCACCCAACTCTTATGGGTACCTGTCTTACGTTGAGTAAAGTACTGTCTACTAGGCTTAGTGATAACCGCACTATCCATTAAGTGTAATCGTTTTATTTTTTTTTTCAAATAGAACCAACCAAAAATCAATAACGTTGATTCTGTATCGAAGAAGTTGATCATCGAATACATTCTACTCTTCACTTGGTCGACCAATGTCCTCGTAAATGTGGACAGATATTTCGTATTCCACTGGAGCATCTATCACATCGATGTAAATGTTCGCACGAGTTTCGCGTTGTTCATCATAATCGATCACATCAATGTATTCGTTGTTCATGTTATCTACGCCGTTGTCAACATGTAGGACATCTCCTTTATCTGACATATTTCTAGAGTTACTGTCTTTTCTAGCCTTTTTAATTTTTTAAAAAAAAAGGAGAATGACATTGACTTTTAAATTTTTAAGTTTACTAATTAAAACATTGAAAAAAAAAGTTTAGATAAAATTATTTAAATTAATGTGTTACCTTTTCTTTTAATAACAAAACAAGTAACAACAGCTACTGCCGCAACACTAAGGCTGACTGCAGCATACATTACATGCGTTGAACCTTGGACGTCTGATTTTTCATTTACTGTAGATTAGTTTCATATAGTTTGTAAGCTAGTATTATTAATCATTGTATTATGTTTTGACTAACGATTTACTTTAACTACTAAACTTAAACTTTGAAGATATAGTAGAACATCAATAGTGAATGAAATAGTAACACAGAAGAATGTAAAGGATTTTGGACTCATGAAAAGTTGAAGAAAACATACATTTATTCAATCTTTGTAGGTATGCAATAGAAAGTTAAACATATTGTTTCTTCCACTCGCGCATGTAATTAATAATAACGTAAAATACAAACATTTATAAAACTTACATTCAGTAATACTTTGGTTAGAATTCTGGTCTGTAGAATATCAAACAGAAATAGATTTTGAGAGTTTCGAAAATATAAACAAGAACGTTTTTTTTACGGATTTTGTAATTGCCGACATTTTTCACTTTTAAAGAAATAAAAGTATCAAAAAAGGTCGAAACCTCTGAAATATAAACTGACTTACCTCATCTATAGCTTGTCACGGGTATTTAATTAATACGACACAAATAATTCTAAAATGAAAAACAAAATTACTTACAGCATAACTCTGTAAATACATTTAAAATGGGTCGATTCCAGTTTGAAAAGTTGTCCGAATTACAAAAGGTCTTGAAAATGAATCAATTATTAATTTGAAACTAAGATTGCCATATGAAGTAGCTGACATTTACAGTTGTTATAGAAGTGGTACAAACAGATGCCGTGCCTAATCCTGACTTGACACAGCTAAAGAAATATAGAGAGAAACATGTTTAAACATTAAATTAATAGGCCTACACAATGGTGTTGCCTTATGCAAACAATTTAAAGTCACTGAAATCTAAAATTTTCAAAAGGTGCTGAATATGCTTACATTTGTCAATCAATGAATATTTTTACAATCATTTACAGGTACATAGGCATAAATATTAGTAAACAAAACTATAACAAATCAAGGAAATAAGTCTTTGACATTTTAATATCTACATATTATTATAGCTTAAATCTTACGTTTACGTGCGTTCTTTTGCCGTAGTTGATTTTCTCGTGTTTAGTAAGATGAATGTTTGTTAGGTTTCCTATTGTGTTTCTTATGTCCATTATTAAATTGACTTTCGAAGAATTCCCGCATGATTGATCACCAACAGTAACAATCTGACATTTAGATAGCGCTTGTAATATAAGTTAACATTTATTGTTAATATATAACTTGTTAGATGAAGATATCATATTATTTTAAAAAAAAAACATCATACTCTCTTATATTATTGTGGAATAGATTTTAGAAATAAACAATTATTTGTCATCATAATAAAACAAAAAAAAATTATGTTCTAATGTTTTATTGGGATTGTACTTAAATATTTGTGTTTACTAAGTATTAAGTTTTAAAACCTACCATATTTGCACAAGAAAAATGCACACATATGTTGAATTTTGAAACTCATAATTTAGACCAGTTATTGTATTCTTATCTCTAGTTTTCATTAACAGACCTGATAGTAAAATGACTAACGTAATTAGCGTGTCACTATTTATTAGTCAGCGAACGTCCGTGGAAGACGAAAAATATATTACATGAAGTGTTTATTGCCTTTTAAAAAACAATTTTATCCGTGAAATTATTTATTGTTATCTACCGGATATGGGGTATGTATAATGACTTTTTAAAATTATAAAACTAAATTTTCGATCAATCTATTTTTAAAAAAAAACATGTATTAAACAAACCACGCAGATTTAGACTATCATACATAGTATTTATTTTTTTATTTTACCGAATTTAAGTTAGCTTGTTATTTGATACATTTTGTAACGCTTGATTTTCATCAGTGTTCACTCATAATTTTCAAGTCAATGCAATATAGGTTATGCGTAGTGGAAAGTGGAATTGTTAACGAATGTTGGCATAAAATAAATTAAAGATGTTTAAATTGTATACTATACAGTGAAACAGTAGTGTTGAATCATGAACGATTAAAACTGAGATTAACACCAGTGTTCTGAATCTATAAAGTCTTAGACAAAATAGAACCAAGACAAGCGCGTGTTTCTGTGTATGTACGACTGATGTGAACACACTGAGAAACCTGTAAGTGCAGGCAAAATAAACATCAGCATAAACTGGTGACAAGCACTAGACTAAATCAAACAAAAGCTCGTTACAAGAAATTATAGTATACAATTATTTAGCTATATATAATAACATAACTAGAATGTTTCAAATAACTTTTTGATAATACAATACAGATAACACGAACACGGATACAGTATATTTAAAAGGTTGATTATTGTTATATAAGGATAACCTTAAATATCTATACAGTGTGATTTTTAAAGTCTCAAGCAAGGCACAGTTCTAAGGAATTATTGTGTTCGGTGATTTATTAAATGCAATTGTAAGAATTAAGTATATTAACTTTACATATATTTATTACCACCTTTAGCCTTTTTATAATGAATTGGCATTTTTGACTCGCCACTGTTTTGCTACCAACTTAACAGCCAACTCTCAACACCGCATTTAACCAATTTTATTTTTTTTACCAACTTGCTGTAAACGCTAGACCTGGTATGTTTAGAAATAGTGTGTTTACGTCTGATAACGAATGTGTATCGTCTGCCAGACAAAGTTGAGATTCTGTATGTGGACCATGCTTGTATTTGAAAAAAAAAATACTATTTTGTAAATGTGAGATAACTAGATTTGAGTATTTGGTTAATAAAAAAACATTTTTTAATCTCCCCTTAACAAAATTATGTTTTTTTAATCAAATACAAGCATGGCCCACCTACACAACATCAAATCAACGCGCCCATGACCAACTCTATAACACTATAATTTACATTTTAACTCGCTCCATATTCCCTCTAGCTATGCCTATCTCTAACCGCTGACCCACGCTTCAGTGGTCAACTGACCGTCTCACGTGACCGGTCATCACCTGTAATTCTATTGGTCTACCTAACAACGGTATGCTCTTATTCTGCTTTCTTCTGCTTGACCTCTGTGACGTATAATTTGCCAGCCGCCTTTATGGAAAACAAAAAAAATCAGTAAAAAGCAGAAAAAAATAATATAAAAATCAAAGTACACTTGGTGGTACCCCATGTGGCGTGATATCTACTCATCAGATGAGCCAAAATTTTGGTAAGACAAAGACCCGCCCCCATCCCATCTTTACATAAACGAAGTGAAACGGACTTTTCACTCTTACATACACTTGGCGACTCCCTAAGCCATTAGATAAACCTGGTGAGACACGAACCCCCTACATAAACCCGATGAGACACGAACCCCTTAAATAAACTTGGTAAGACACGAACCCCTTACATAAACCTGGTGAGACACGAACCCCCTACATAAACCTGATGAGATACGAACCCCTTACATAAACTTGGTGAGACACGAAACCCCTAAATAAACCTGATGAGACACGAACCCCTTACATAAACTTGGTAAGGCACAAACCGCTTACATAAACTTGGCGAGACACTAACCCCTTTACATAAACTCGGTGAGACACTAACCCCTTACATAAACCTGGTGAGACACTAACCCCTTACATAAACAAAGGAGAGACACGAACCCCATACATAAACTTGGTAAGACACGAACCCCTACATAAACTTGGTGAGACACGAACCCCTTACATAAACTTGGTAAGACACGAACCCCTACATAAACTTGGTGAGACACGAACCCCTTACATAAACTTGGTAAGACACTAACCCCTTACATAAACCTGGCGAGACACTAACCCCTTACATAAACTTGGTGAGACACTAACCCCTTACATAAACTCGGTGAGACACTAACCCCTTACATAAACTTGGTGAGACACTATCCCTTAAATTAACTTGGTGAGACACGAACCCCTTACATAAACTTGGTGAGACACTAACCCCTTACATAAACTTGTTGAGACACGAACCCCCTTACATAAACTTGGTGAGACACTAACCCCTTACATACACTTGGTGAGACACGAACCCCCTTTCATAAACTCGGTGAGACACGAACCCCTTACATAAACTTGGTGAGACACGAACCCCTTACATAAACTTAGCGAGACATGAACCCTTTAATTAAACTTGGTGAGACATTAACCTCTTACATAAACTTGATGAGACACTAACCCTTTACATTAACTTGGTAAGATACGAATCCCCTTACATAAATTCGGTGAGAAACGAACCCCTTACATAAACTTAGTGAGACATGAACCCCTTACATAAACCTGTTAAGATACGAATCCCTTACATACACTTGGTGAGACACGAACCCGTTACATAAACTTGGTGAGACATTAACCCCCTACATAAACCTGATGAAACACGAACCCCTTACATAAACTTGTTAAGATACGAACCCCCTACATTAACCTGGTGAGACACTAACCCCTTACATAAACTTGGTGAGACACTAACCCCTTACATAAACTCGTTGAGACACTAACCCCTTACATAAAATTGGTGAGACACGAACCCCCTTACATAAACTTGGTGAGACACGAACCCATTACATAAACTTTGTGAGACACTAACCCCTTACATAAACGTGGTGAGACACGAACCCCTTACATAAACTTGGTGAGACACTAACCCCTTACATTAACTTGGTGAGACACGAACCCCTTACATAAACTTGGTGAGACACTAACCCCTTACATAAACTTGGTGAGACACGAACCCCCTTAAATAAACTTGGTGAGACACTAACCTATTACATAAACTTGGTGAGACACGAACCCCCTTACATAAACTCGGTGAGACACGAACCCCTTACATAAACTTGGTGAGACACTAACCCCTTACATAAACTTGGTGAGACACGAACCCCTTACATAAACTTAGCGAGACATGAACCCTTTAATTAAACTTGGTGAGACATTAACCTCTTACATTAACTTGGTAAGATACGAATCCCCTTACATAAACTCGGTGAGACACTAACTCCTTACATAAACTTAGTGAGACATGAACCCCTTACATAAACTTGTTAAGATACGAATCCCTTACATACACTTGGTGAGACACGAACCCGTTACATAAACTTGGTGAGACATTAACCCCTTACATAAACCTGATGAAACACGAACCCCTTACATAAACTTGTTAAGATACGAACCCCCTACATTAAACTGGTGAGACACTAACCCCTTACATAAACTTGGCGAGACACTAACCCCCTTACATAAACTCGGTGAGACACGAACCCCTTACATAAACATGGTGAGACACGAACCCCTTGCATAAACATGTTAAGATACGAATCCCTTACATACACTTGGTGAGACACGAACCCGTTACATACACTTGGTGAAACACGAACCCCTTACATAAACTTGTTAAGATACGAACCCCCTACATTAACCTGGTGAGACACTAACTCCTTACATAAACTCATGGACCAGATGACACAACAGAGTAGTGTGAGTCAACTTGTATATAGAAAGATGCATTATTTAAGCAGGCTATGTTGGTAACCCACACGTAAAAATAACTTAGAAAAAGAGCATTTATTTTGGTCAGTGCACAAGTATTAACAGGAAGAGATAAAAAGAGCTGAAGATATGAATAAATCAATTATTATAGTTATAGTGGTAGCAAGGATTTAAAAAAAAACCCATTGAAACATTTTGCCGGATGACTAATCTGGAAAAAGAAAATGCTAGATGGCAGTAAAAAGTAGCAGTTGCCAAAATGAAATGTGAATATGCTTAACAAAATAGAACTGCTAGGTGTGGTTCAGCCCATTTTTTGAAACAGTTTATTTTAAGAAAATAAAAATGTTTTTTACCTTTACGTATTTGACGCGTTATCTTTGTACGACAATTTTTTTACTTTATTATTTAAAATGTACTTGCAAGTTTAATACTTCATTGCATGTTTATATGTTAAATAAACCTGCATAAATTAAAACCAAATTTTGTTAGTATTTGTTAGGTTATGAATGAAATTTTTCATTTTTCTTTAGTTTTTGCGTTTTTCTCAAAATGTTAAAATTCACTCTTCAAATCCCTAATCCTCTGTTAGTTCTGCATGTATTGTAATGAAACTTAGCCTGATTATTCTTCTAACATATATAAACAACTTCTATAAAGCATTTTTAAAAGATTTTTCTTACTTTAGATTTTATGGACTGAAATATGTTGAATTTGAGCAAATTTCAGCTTTTTTTTAACAGTCTAGGATTTAAAAATTAAAAATAATTTTTTTAAACCCTTTTCTTAAAAAGTACTTTATAGAAAGTTTCAGGCTAACATCACTCTACAAAATGCTTGCATTTCTGTGTGTTTACCTCTAGTGGTTGCTGAGCCTTAGCATTTTGAAAATGATAAACAAAAATCCAATATGGCGGACGTAACCATGGCAACCAAAAATATTTTTCTTTTTGGACACCATTTTTAAAAATCCCATTGAGCATACATTATATGGGTGAAGTTTCAGTGAATTTGCTTGGCTAATAACAAAAAAGTGTTTTCCCTGTAGCTCCTAGCCTTAATCGAGACTGACACTTAATCAATAATTTCTATTAGTGAAGCTGTAATTAAATGCATTAGCCTAAATTCACGTTGCTTGGGAAGCGTTTGGGGCGGGTAATAGAAAGAAAGTATTCTTACAATATGTATAGAAGAGGTCTATATCACTATTAAAATAACTTTTTACATCACCTTACATGTTAACCCTCATTGATCAACAAGGTAAAACATATTTCTATGTCAACACACAAGACGTTCACTCTGTATAGAGTTATTAAAATTGCCATCATTACTAACAAACTGCACCATCTATATCATAAGACTTTTGAAAAAGAACATGAAAATGAATAACGTGCAAAATCTTCACATGACATTAAAATAAAAAATGTGATATAGTGATGTGTTGTTACTTAGAAAACATCAATACTATTTTGGGCGTGATCGAATCATTTTAACAATCAACGACAGAAGCACTACTCAAAATGTGCTTAACATTTCTATCACAAGAATATATCAATCTAGTTATGTTTTCTTAGTGGATATTCAGTTACAAGTTTGAGAAATTGTCTAAAAATAGCTCTTGATAAAAAAAAAGAAAAAGGCTTGTATTAATTTAATATACATTTGATCGAATAACGGTATTTATTTATTTTCTCATTCATTCGGGATTTTAATCATTAAGTGAGGGATCCTCATTAAGACAAATCTATCCCAAGGATTGCAATCTAGATTCCTTTTACATTAATTAATATAATAGAATACGTTTTGAAAACTATGAAGGACAATTTGTTTTGCATCTCAGCAGCTAATGGCAATTCCATTCATACAAACGTTAGAGAAAATGAATGAAAAATTGTAAATTTCTGGATATTGAGACTTAGTGTTGATTACTGCCTTTCCTTGCTAATCTTGTACCGTTAGCGGCACACCATTATCTATGATGAAACGACACAGACAAAAGTATGTCCAAAGTTTGGCCCATTGCTAGTGTTTGATACTGCAAAATAAAAATAAAGAGGAAAGACATGTTCTCGCTTTCTTATCTTCTTGAGACGTCTTCTTTCTTAATTTTAGTATTAGATGGGATTTCCCCCAACGCAACTAAGTATTACGTTTCAACTTGTTATAAGCCATTTGTGCTGCTAAATCCGATTTCAGCCTGCTTTACTTTATAGATTTAGCTTCCAAATCCTTTCTCCGTCCAAGAACAACCAAAAGGCAGCAGTTTGATTTTGGAGTTGTCTCTCCTAGAAGACTTGCTGTCCCCAGCTATAGAGCCTCAAATTACCAAGTATGAGAAGCCATCAGTAAACTATAATGATAACGGCTGTGTACAGACAATAAAGACCCTAAATAAGTGGTTTTTTTTCCTTCTTAGAGATACTAAATACTACAAGTTTTATATTCACATTCACTGAAACATTCTTAATAGTTATATCGTCCCCACTGATAAAATCCTATCGTAAGCCTAATGAGTCGGGTGTTTCCTGAAATTCACCAAAGTATTAGATCAGAGGCGTAGCGAGGGGGGGGGACATATGTCTCCGGGCGCCGACCATAGGAGGCGCCAAAATGGGTTGGAAAAATAAATTAAAAGCTTGAGGGGGATGCACATTGAGGGGGTTCAATGTTAACATTTTTTTTTTATATACTTTTAGTTTAAGAAGCACATGTAATTGTAATATATTATGATACACTATAATTCAGCGTTTAATAACTAATAAATTTAACTTACTAAATGCAGTTAACACGGATCTAATTTCTAATTACTCACATCTAAAGCTAATTTAACAAATATATTCAAAGCGATTTGTGTGGATTTTAAAATGCATCTCTTTTATTTTATTTGAAATATTAAGAGCACCTGAGAAAAAAAAAATAAAAAAATTTTCTTGCCAAAGTATCCTTAAAGTTCAACACCACTGAAATATTGAAATAAGCTCTTTATCGAATATAGTATCGATACATAAACGATTTATTTCAAGATTTTAGGTGTAAAATATTGCTTAAAATTTAAAATAATTAGCATAATGAAATGTTAAAACTGTGGATAGTTTCGACGAACTAGCTGTTTTTTTATGCTATTTTTTGGCTAGAGCGCAAATAGCATAGCACAGACATGGGTCTAGGGCGCATTATTTTCTTCTACATTTGCAAACTGGTTTCTCGCAAACGGAATTGGATTTGTGTTCGCCGTTCTGGTCATGCCATTTATCTGCAAAGAACAATATAAACATACTTCCATTATGGTTTATTTAATAAATAATAATTGTGAACAAGTAATGTATTAATTTTTTTTAAAAATTTTTTGTATTGTAAAGTGGTAAAAATATTTTTTTACCAATTTATCTACATGACTATAAAACAAAAATTGTTATGCATTACGTTACAATTGTTATCGAAACCGTTGTGTTAATTATAACGGAAACAAAGTTTATAGATAGCAAAACATAATATAGCAACCTAAATAACGAGCATTTATACAGACGTCCTCGCGATTGTCAGGCTGTTCGTCAGCTACATCCCATCTTGTGAAAGTGGCGGCTGTGTTCTCATTGTGCCATCTGAATCAATTAATACAACTTAAAAGAATTAAAAATACATTTCAGGTATAGAGAACGAGATCCGAAATCAAGACTTTCAGCTTAGCAGAGTATTGATTATTCAATATCAAACTTTTTTGTCTGTTGTTAATAATGTGTAATATGAAGCAGAGGCGTAGCAAGGGGGGCGGGGTGCGGGGGGTGCGGACCGCACCGGGTGACACCCGACCTCGCTACGCCACTGATATGAAGCACGATTTAAAACGTTACCTCCAGGTGTTGGTCGAAACGTGTTTGTGCAGTCCAATCCAGATGTATCGAACGTTCTGTAAAAAAAAAAATGTCTCTTTTTTGTATGTTGCATATTTGTTTTACTTTATATGATAGAAAAAAATGCATCTAACATCTATAGAAAAGTTGTTTTTTTTTAAAAATAAAATCAATTGGTAGATTTAGAATTAGTTTTACCTTTGCTTTAAAGTAGTCAATCCTTTTTTGTGAGTTAAGTTTGGCTAAGTGTGCACCGTGCTTACTACAGTCTTGCTGCGCTTTTAAACACGTTTTATCATTAAATTCAACAAAGAAACAACTCCCATCAAAATAGTGCCAGCCAACAGGGCAGCTAACTTCAATTTTTAGAAAAAAAAAATTAGTGTCGAATTTATAATTCAAATGTCTAAATAAATTTTGCAAACGCTAAATATGACTATTCACCAATTCGAAAATAGTCATGTATATGTTAAATTGCACATTGTTTAGCGTGGAATTTGAGGTTCATAAAAACTACACCAACACAATTTAGTAGGGAAGTTTTAATTATTACATCAAGTTATAGAAATACTGCTATTTGAAAAAGTAGGTGACATTACTGTTTTTATTTTGATTGTAATCGATGACGGAACTATCTAATTAAGTGAAATATTTAGAAAACTTTATCAAAACTAAGATTAAAAAACAACCGCCGAAAAAAAAATATTTTGATATAACTGATAATAGTCAAACAGCACGTAGTATACTATTAAATGTAAGAAAAAAGACAGTGTCGCTTTACATATTTGTTAATAATAACAGTGCCTGCAAAACAGTAGTAGTTATGTAGTACAAACTAACAACTATTAAAGTTAATTTTTTACATATTGTTACTTTAACGCCAAAGTAGACACACGGGTAACATATTCGTAGTATAGACAGAAACGTCTCTGATAATGAATCGCGTGTAAAACTATGCAGTTAAATAGTTTTTCGCCTGTTGGTAGGACTTCGTTTAAACTTATGTCTGCCTTTGACGTGGAAATAACAATATGTGCCAACCTTTTAAATTTCATTAAAAGTAGGTTGCTCCTAACGTCTTGTAAATATCAAACTGTAAAACCACATACTAAAAACTTACGACGATTTTTTAATGTTTTTTTTTAATTTCTATTTTTATTTTTATATGTAATTTTACTATATTTTGTATTAAGACTTTCTAAGGTATTAACGATCTATATCAAAGAGATGATAACTTATAAAAAGAAACTCAGTTATGTTAGTTACAAGGCAGATATGTCAAATTGAACTCTTAATACATTGTTAATTGGTAATTGTTGGCACGAAAATAAGAACAATTTTTCATTTATACATATTGCTATGCTTATGGGTTTATATTGTATGTTGGTTCTTACTTGCATGTAATAGCTGAAAATGTAGAAATAAAATCGCTGAATAAAGCATCCAGTCTTGCAGACGGTTCATTTTTATAGTAAGTTGTTCTACTTAAATCTGAAATAGCTGTTGAACAATGATGTATAAAATCTATGATATGTGTAAGAAACAGAGGCGTAGCGACCCTTCCCAGCGCCTGGGGACAAACTTTTCGATTTGCACCCCCCCCCTCAAGCCCCCCCCCTCAAACTTTCGATATGCACCCGCCCTCTCAAGATTTCGAGTTCCACCCCCCGCCCCTCAAACTTTCGATTTGCACCCCCCCTCAAACTTTCGATTTCCACCCCACCCCCCTCAAGATTTCCGATTTGCACCCCCCCCCCCCCCTCAAACGTTCGATTTGCACCCCCTCCCCCCCCTCAAACTTTCGATTTGCACCGCCCTCAACCTTTCAATTTATTTTTTCCAACCCATTTTGGCGCCCCCTAAGGTCGGCGCCCGGGGACGAATTTGCCCCCCCCCCTCTCTACGCTACTGGTATGGAACATAAACATAAATGTTTAGCTCATTATATTCAACACTCTTTGAAATCTTAATTATCATACAAAGCTAAATAGGAATCCGATGCTGGCAGATAGAGATAGTATCTGCTACACTTGCTTCACTTTAGAGACCTGACATGAGAACTAGAGTGTGTAGGTGACAACGGATATATCAAAACTTGTCTGACATGAGAACTAGAGTGTGTAGGTGACAACGGATATATCAAAACTTGTCTGACATGAGAATTAGAGTGTGTAGGTGACCATATATCAAAACTTGTCTGACATGAGAACTAGAGTGTGTAGGTTACAACGGATATATCAAAACTTGTCTGACATGAGAACTAGAGTGTGTAGGTGACAACGGATATATCAAAACTTGTCTGACATGAGAACTAGAGTGTGTAGGTGACAACGGATATATCAAAACTTGTCTGACATGAGAACTAGAGTGTGTAGGTGACAACGGATATATCAAAACTTGTCCTACATGAGAACTAGAGTGTGTAGGTGACAATGAATATATCAAAACTTGTCTGACATGAGAACTAGAGTGTGTAGGTGACGACGGATATATCAAAACTTGTCTGACATGAGAACTAGAGTGTGTAGGTGACCATATATATATCAAAACTTGTCCTACATGAGAACTAGAGTGTGTAGGTGACGACGGATATATCAAAACTTGTCCTACATGAGAACTAGAGTGTGTAGGTGACGACGGATATATCAAAACTTGTCTGACATGAGAACTAGAGTGTGTAGGTGACAACGGATATATCAAAACTTGTCTGACATGAGAACTAGAGTATGTAGGTGATAACGGATATATCAAAACTTGTCTGACATGAGAACTAGAGCGTGTAGGTGTCAACGAATATATCAAAACTTGTCTGACATGAGAACTAGAGTATGTAGGTGATAACGGATATATCAAAACTTGTCTGACATGAGAACTAGAGCGTGTAGGTGTCAACGAATATATCAAAACTTGTCTTACATGAGAACTAGAGTGTGTAGGTGACAACGGATATATCAAAACTTGTCTGACACGATAACTAGAGTGTGTAGGTGACCATATATATATCAAAACTTGTCCTACATGAGAACTAGAGTGTGTAGGTGACGACGGATATATCAAAACTTGTCCTACATGAGAACTAGAGTGTGTAGGTGACGACGGATATATCAAAACTTGTCCTACATGAGAACTAGAGTGTGTAGGTGACGACGGATATATCAAAACTTGTCTGACATGAGAACTAGAGTGTGTAGGTGACAACGGATATATCAAAACTTGTCTGACATGAGAACTAGAGTATGTAGGTGATAACGGATATATCAAAACTTGTCTGACATGAGAACTAGAGCGTGTAGGTGTCAACGAATATATCAAAACTTGTCTGACATGAGAACTAGAGTATGTAGGTGATAACGGATATATCAAAACTTGTCTGACATGAGAACTAGAGCGTGTAGGTGTCAACGAATATATCAAAACTTGTCTTACATGAGAACTAGAGTGTGTAGGTGACAACGGATATATCAAAACTTGTCTGACATGAGAACTAGAGTGTGTAGGTGACAACGGATATATCAAAACTTGTCTGACACGATAACTAGAGTGTGTAGGTGACCATATATATATCAAAACTTGTCTGACATGAGAACTAGAGTGTGTAGGTGATAACGGATATATCAAAACTTGTCTGACATGAGAACTAGAGTGTGTAGGTGACCATATATATATCAAAACTTGTATGACATGAGAACTAGAGTGTGTAGGTGACCATATATATATCAAAACTTGTCTGACATGAGAACTAGAGTGTGTAGGTGACAATGCATATATCAAAACTTGTAAGTCTTACACGGGCAGGTAAACACGAAAAAAAAACATACACTATCAACGAGTTTCCTTTCCACGATAATAAATTTTCCCTCACTAAAACATTATACAAACCAGCGCTAAATTGATAATACGACTTACCAGTACTTTGTGCCACGTAAACTGTGATTATGTGAGCCACCTCTTTACTTGCTCTTTACGGTGAGTTGTACGCTTGTGATTGGTCAACTTTAATTGCTAGAGCTTACCCCATTTTCCCCAAGATTGTTCTCAGAGGCGTCTCCCTTAAATTTCATAGTTTGATTGAGAGTGGAGGTCGCCTTGAACTGGGGATAAATCAAGTTTACCGACACACAACAATTATGTGTATATGTTAAATCAAGTTATTTTAAACTCCAAAATTAAACAACTGCTGCCTTGTAGTTTGTTCTTGGTTGGACAAAGCCTATGGAAGCAAAAAGAAAAGCAGGCTGAAATCGGAGTCAATGGCCTCAATGGCGCATAACCAGTTGACACGTAACGCTTAATTGTGTTGAAGGCGTGGTCGAGTCGGCAAAAAGCTCATGGTTGATAAATTCGAACAAAGTCTCGAGTTCAAACCCACTGGCAGATAAATCTCGATCCCCTTCAACACTAATAACTAAGAACGAAGAAGAAGTAGTTATTTTATTTTAAAAGATATGCACACAACTAAATTGCTTCTTTCCTAGTTCTAGTTAAATAAAATAAAATAATAATTTTTAAAAACCAGCCGTGTAGCTGTAAATCTCATTTAAAAAATTATTGATGTTAAAGTTTTGCTATACTTCCGATTATCCGCTATTTCTCGTAACGCGTCGTTAGCACAACAAAGCCGTTCAATTCCAGGCATTAACACTCCAATTTAAAAACAGACAACAGATGCACTCACTTGTTTAAAACACAGAAGCGTAGCGAAGGCAGGGGGTACAGGGGGGTACATATGTCCCCGGGCGCCGACCATAGGGGGCGCCAAAATGGGTTGGAAAAACAAATTAAAATATCATTTTAGGTGCAGTTTTGCATTATAAATATAAAAAACAATATATGGGGCGGGGGGGGGGGGTGCAAATGGAAAGTTTGAGGGGGGGGGTGCAAATTGAAAATTGAAGGTTTGTTCCCGGGGGGGGGGGGGCGCCTAATTGAAAGTTTGTCCCCGGGCGCCGGGAGGGTCGCTACGCCTCTCTCTGTTAAAACATGCTGATTAAATATATTTTGAGAGTTCCCTATTATAATTCGATAGCAGTATAGTTATGCTCCTGCTCAAGTCTTTGTGACGTCTGTGATTACAAGAAGGGTACGTTACTAACTTAAAGGAATAAAGGGAAAATATAGTCGGGTGTGCTGAGTGCTGACCACACAAACCCTGCTTATAAAACAGGAACTCAACTACACCTGCCCCATAGATCGTCAGGTATGAGAGGGTAATTTAATGGGCGTGATATACACTCTATGATGACGATGTGAGACAGTTATCAAAGAACAAAATCCGTGAACGTAAAATAAGTACATTCTACAGACAATGTAGGGGTGGATGCTGTTGTTATATGGTGAACAGTGGGGTACAATTGACTGGAGAAGATGTGGGCGTCAGGAAGCATATTTCGCCAGTACGGACGGAGTGGTCTAGCGGTAGAGAGCTCGACTGCTAACCCGTAAGTCTCGAGTTCGAATCCGGGTTCAAGTCAGTAGTCCGTCCTTGAGTCCACCCAACTCTGATGGGTACCAAAGTCACGTTAGGGAAAGTAAAGGCGACTGGGCATAGTGCTGACCACAATTTCTTTTCATATGCCGAATTCACAGAAACAAGTGAACTCTACTTCACTTGCCGCATAGACCGTCAGGTTTGAAAGGGAAACTTTTTTTTTTTACTTTAAAAGGGGAATACAAAATGGAGGACATCAAGACGCCAATTGCTAATCCTCAATGTGCCAAGTCTCTTAAAAAACAAGATGTAAAATTCAGATCAGCAGAACTTTGAGATAATGTACACATCTAAGAAAATTCTGAGAATTAAATCACGTTAAGAACGGGAACTTTTAGTGTTATATTATTTTTATAGTAGTAGTCTCCCCTATTTAAAAAAAGCGAGAGAACTCTTCCTGGTTTGAATTTGGATAAAAAAAAATTCTATGTAATTTAAGGATGATGGTGTATACTATTCTCCGATAACAGACGTTTTGAAAAAAAATTTGTTTTAGATTGTAATTAGCCTACTACTGAGTGTTCATTTCTAAAATCAATTGTATTTTCATTGTTGGATTACGGTTATGCTTATAATTAATGTATACATTAAGTAGGTCATTGAATTCTTTATCTATATATATATAATTCTCTTCTGGGAGCCGTTAGAAAACAAGCTGCAAGCGCCTCCTTGCAGTCCCCTCTCTTTCTTTCTATCACTATCACTACCACCCCCACCCCACCCCACATTTTCTGGTGAGCTGTGGTCACGCTGTTTACATTTTACAATCATAGAGACGGGTTTGGTGACGGCTATTAGGGGCAGATAATTTAGTTTGAAACGATTTTAAACTTAGAGGAGGTAACTAAGAGGAGGCTGTTTTCACGTGGGGGGGGGGGGGGGGGGAGGGCGGTTTAGTGTTTTTTCAGTGGCAGCATTGGTACTGTTGAATTCACAAATTATAAATTACTGAAAAGTAGAAAAAAAAAAACAACTAAATAGCGGCGTATGATACGCAGCGGGTCGGCTCGTATATTATAAAGTATATGTGTTTAGTAAAACGCGCATTGGCAGTTTGGTCATATGAACTATTTCGACGCATACTCAGTAGAGATTCTTTACGAAGAATAGCGACTAATTAGCGTACCCAGCAGCATGTTTTACTAGGCTTCGACAAGGGGACATGCATTGATGCAGCTACATATTTAAATCTAAAATAACATCTGCAGAAACTTTCACATCCCGCTTCGCTTCAAGAAAAAAACCCAGCTCGTCGTTGTTTTGCCTCTCTTCCCCGTGATCTTGGTAATCTAGCACAACACTGTGCATCATTCCTTGACTTGGTTACACGGTATCCAGGTGTTCCTACCAGGGTGTTACGGACGAGTTCACACTGAAAGTGTCTACAAAGAGCATTGATAGATTTGTAGTATTTCTCCTAGATGAGGTTCTGATGACCCTGACTGCATTCCTTTTTTGGCAGCATGTAAACAGACACCCCCCCCCCCCCGGAAGCGAAAAATGTTTTAAGCCCCCACCTATATATATATATATATATATATATATATATATATATATATATATATATATATATTGGCAAATACATATATGCTCTTATCAGTTCGGGCCTGATATAATCTTGTTTTGAGAATTCTTCATCTCTTTTTTCCGTTAAATTCTGGTACTTTCAATTACAAACATCAACACCATTTTGTTAATTTACAAACATTAAACAGGAAAAAAAAAGGTTTACACTTGTACCTATATCAGAGTTAATGAGCTCTTGAAATATTTGTTTACAATATGTACACTTTTGTAAAGTAATTACACAGAAGTTACATAAATAAACCGAGGTAATTGAAACGAAAACAATATTTGTATTGTGGTTAATTTAAATACAGGAATAATTAACAAAAGAAGGGTTATTGTAATTGACGAAACCCATTAAAAAACTGAGGCGTATTTTGCGTTTGGAATATTTTTTATTGTAGAATTAGTTACTATTGAGTGACAGATGACTGTAGACGAGGGTAATCGTTTGTCAACGGTCTGCTTGTCACGCTGAGTTCTTTTCACTGTGGTTGCTGTGTTATTGTATTAAATAAGTAAACTAAAGACTGTTTCATTAGACCATATAGCATAGTACAAAATTTATGTAAATAAGGGGTACATAATCCAGCAGCACATAAGTACAAGTAAAAACAAAATAACGTAACAAAGTTGATCTTGAGGAAGAGTAATAGGGGAGGGGGAGGATTAATTCTAGGCAAGGCATTGTTTTTTTAATAATCAGAAAAGGGTTGATTTATAAGTACTTACATTTTTTTTTAATTGAAAAAAACAACAACATGTGACGCCACGCGGGTAGTGGGTGTAAAGGGGCGGGGTCATGGGGGCGAAGGAGATGCGTTTAAGGGTGCTATATGGTATGGGAGTCATGGTGGCATGGGATTGGTGACGGGGAAGGTGTGATGAAAGAGGATGTGGAGGCTAGGAAAGTTAAGGCAAAGTACTGAATACACCTTCCCTTTGTGTGCCCAGGTCGAGACACATTCTGTCCAATGGACCGCTATTTCCTAAGAGGATTGTTTGTTTTTGTAAACCAGCATATAGCTTTAGAAATTAAACACCAAACTAAATTTATTTTTAAACTATTAGTGCATTTTATTATTCGAGATTTTGTTGTGATTTGTGAATATAATAAAACCTGTTTCCTTAAAATTGTGTTTTTTTATGTGAGATTTGTTATAACTATATATTTATGTAGCATAACTTACAGTTTTAGGGGCGCCCATTAATGACATAATGTTTTTTAATGTGTAAAGAGAAACGTGCCTCCCAAGCTAATTAGGATGACGCCCCAATATAAACACGCCGTCCCCCTCCCGAACCCAGTTAGACATCCTCATAACGTTTTTCTTCATAGGCCGGTCTTCATAGCTTTCAACGCGATATTATATTCTTCTCTTCAGAGGGTATGTCCAATCCATTTACGGGTTTTGATATCCTTATTTATTGGCTGGTGATTCGTGTTATGACACTGGTCTTTATTTGAGAGAGTGTAAGCCTCCAGGTCTTCGAGCTTTAAGTAAAAACTGCCAATAATACATCGATACAATTTACCACCTCCCCCCCCCCCCACGTTACACATTGACACAATATGCTAGCCCCCCTCCCACCCCCATTGACATCACACGTCAGCCTCTTCAAATATTTATTGTTTTGAATTGATCACATTTTATTAAAAATTAAAAATGTAAAATAAATTAAGCTAAAAAATTAATTAAATTAATTAAGTTCTCGTTATCCGTTCACGTTAAGGTTTTGATATAAATTTAATACACATACATGTTTTTAAGAGTTAACTCAACTGTGAAAGTTGTATAAAACGTACATAAAGCACACAAATATGTCATCTGGAAGCAAGGGAATAAGTGAAAGGAACAGTAACACCAAAGGCAAATTTAAATTGTAACATTACCATAACCAAAAATCCCTCTTAATATGTAATAGTAAAACCAATATCACTAAAATTCATCTACATATACATTTTAAAAAACACATTAACCAAAATCCATATAAATATGTATTTAAAAACATAAAATTAAGATATGTGCTTAAATTAAAACAGGCAAGTATAAAAAAATCACATTACTTAATAGTAATTTAGGCAAAAAGTTAATCACTAAAACAAAACAAAAAAAATGTATAACAACAATTTCATAAAAAGCTTTTATATTAAAGTGCATTAAAAAGTAGAAAATAAACGACGCACTACTATTTAAATAACTATAAAGAAAAGTGTTGGTCACTTTATTATCTATTGGATACCTTTACCAGCATTTAAGGAGAGACTCACGCTTTTTTCTATAGCTATTTAAATAGTTGTTTATTTTCAACTTTTTAGTGCATCTACATATACAAAGCAAAGTGGTCGTGTGGCCAATCGGGCAGTTCCCGGGGCCGTAAGCGTTTCAAATTTGGCAGGCTCCTGTCTCGTGCCCCCCCCTCCCCTTTTATATTTTGTGAGGTCGTAGAAAACGCCTAGGGGTGTCAGAAAAAACTCGCCATATCCAGAAGGAATCTGCAAAGAGATTAAAACTGACCAGTCGTATTTCCCTATATAATCTTTGTAATTTATGCGAAAAAAAGAAGGTAATTTTAACAAAGATTTTAGGGTATTAACCTCTGTACATCTGGCTAATCTTTTGCATGTTCTTCTATAGATGACTACGCTGTATGGAAAAAAAAATTGGTCAGACTCAAAGCCCTCAATGAGGGTTAAAAAAGACCTCGAATAAAATTCTCCTTATATTAGCTTTATATAAAATACTTAGTGAACGATTCCTCATATATTTTGCGAGGTCAGAGACTGACACTAGTGGGTAAAAAAGAAAAGTTATTACCGTCGAAAAAAAATCCATATCGTCGTTAGATTTGTACACATTCCGTGTTGTCTTATATAAACATAGACATTGTTTATGAAAAAGTAAACAAAGACTACGCCATTCGGTCTATGCTCAAGGGAGGTATAGTTTTAAAGTAATATTTTAAAAATTATGTTTATACTATTTTAAAGAATAACAGAAAATCACATAGTATAGCATTCGTTTCGATAAGAATTTTGTTATAAATTAAGTAATGTATAACTATTAAACGGTAAAAAAATATTCGCTAAAAATAATTTAATATAACATTGGAATTATATTATTCAGGAAGCTTTTGCAGTTCTAATAACCTGCGAGTAGTGAGTTTGCGAATATTCCAGAAACTGTTTTATGATATGAAATGGTTCAGACTGTTTAAACTTTAGCACTCTACATAAAAACCAATAAACCAATCAGTTAATCATCCTAAGCAAAGCAAGGCAGTATGCCTAGTTACAAATTAAAAGCTTGTCTTAAACTTTTTTTTTCTGCATTTATTTTGCAGCACTTTAACTTTAAATTATAATTTCTCGTACACAGAGTATAGATGAAGCATTGTAATCGTGCAAAAAAATCACATACAATTTTGACAGTTTTCACCGTTTTACTTCTCAGTAATTCATCACATACGGGGTAGATGGGACTTATTATAATCGGTCAAAATTCTAAATCTAGAGCAGGGGTCCCAACCCTGTGCCCGCGGGCGCCATGGCGCCCGCCGAACGATTTGTATGTGCCCGCCTCTCACTATTCGACAGAGACAGATTTTTTTCGCAACCATTATTGAAAGGTTGAAGGGGGATGGAAATTGAAAGTTTGAGGGGGGGGGGGGGGGGGGTGTGCAAATCGAAGGTTTGAGGGGGGGGGTGCAAATCGAAAGTTTTGTCCCCGGGCGCCGGGAAGGGTCGCTACGCCTCTGGAAGGAATTTGTCGATTTAAAATAGGTGGTGCCCGCCTCCCTACCGATATTATAGAATGTGCTCTAGAGTTAAAAAAAGGTTGGGAACCCCTGATCTAGAGGTATCAAAATTTCGATGTTGTACGCATAATCGAGTCGGAAAAACTGGACTTTTTCAGTTATGTCTGTGTGTGTGTATATGTGTATGTGTCTTTAAACACGATAACTTGAGTACCGTTACAGCTAGGTTGAAGAAATTTCATAAATAAGTATTATATCAAATTTGTAGTTCTGTGTCAAAATACACACACAGACATACGGACAAGAATACAAAATTGTGTTTTTCCGACCTAGGGAGGTGTAAATTTGCACTGTTTTTTGCTCGTTTACAATACTTTCTCTAGAGTTTTCGCTGTTATATTTTTTTAAACTGTAAACCTATTCTACTTTTCTAAAAATTTTATGTCGCTACAAAAGAAAGTGAAAGGCGAAATAAAAAAAAGGAAAAAATTTGAACAATGCAAGAAAATCAACAGGTGTGACACTTGCAAAGGCTTTAAAGGTAGCGGTATACAGAGAAAATTAATAAAGGAATTTACATCTATATAATAAATGTGGACAACCCACATTTTAAAATAATTACGTTATTTTTATATGTTTTACTTCACATAAGTTATAAAATTTTTTTCTTAAGTCAAGGATAATTATATTATAATGGGGGAATAGATTTGTATCGAGAATATATAACGTGGGCGTGGATGCGGACTTAGCCATAGCCATAGCCATAGCCATAGCCATAGCCATAGCCATAGCCATAGCCATAGCCATAGCCATAGCCATAGCCATAGCCATAGCCATAGCCATAGCCATAGCCATAGCCATAGCCATAGCCATAGCCATAGCCATAGCCATAGCCATAGCCATAGCCATAGCCATAGCCATAGCCATAGCCATAGCCATAGCCATAGCCATAGCCATAGCCATAGCCATAGCCATAGCCATAGCCATAGCCATAGCCATAGCCATAGCCATAGCCATAGCCATAGCCATAGCCATAGCCATAGCCATAGCCATAGCCATAGCCATAGCCATAGCCATAGCCATAGCCATAGCCATAGCCATAGCCATAGCCATAGCCATAGCCATAGCCATAGCCATAGCCATAGCCATAGCCATAGCCATAGCCATAGCCATAGCCATAGCCATAGCCATAGCCATAGCCATAGCCATAGCCAGAGCCATAGCCAGAGCCATAGCCAGAGCCATAGCCAGAGCCAGAGCCAGAGCCATAGCCATAGCCATAGCCATAGCCATAGCCATAGCCATAGCCATAGCCATAGCCATAGCCATAGCCATAGCCATAGCCATAGCCATAGCCATAGCCATAGCCATAGCCATAGCCATAGCCATAGCCATAGCCATAGCCATAGCCATAGCCATAGCCATAGCCATAGCCATAGCCATAGCCATAGCCATAGCCATAGCCATAGCCATAGCCATAGCCATAGCCATAGCCATAGCCATAGCCATAGCCATAGCCATAGCCATAGCCATAGCCATAGCCATAGCCATAGCCATAGCCATAGCCATAGCCATAGCCATAGCCATAGCCAGAGCCAGAGCCATAGCCATAGCCATAGCCATAGCCATAGCCATAGCCATAGCCATAGCCATAGCCAGAGCCATAGCCAGAGCCAGAGCCAGAGCCAGAGCCAGAGCCATAGCCATAGCCAAAGCCATAGCCATAGCCAAAGCCAAAGCCAAAGCCATAGCCATAGCCATAGCCATAGCCATAGCCATAGCCATAGCCATAGCCATAGCCATAGCCATAGCCATAGCCATAGCCATAGCCATAGCCATAGCCATAGCCATAGCCATAGCCATAGCCATAGCCATAGCCATAGCCATAGCCATAGCCATAGCCATAGCCATAGCCATAGCCATAGCCATAGCCATAGCCATAGCCATAGCCATAGCCATAGCCATAGCCATAGCCATAGCCATAGCCATAGCCATAGCCATAGCCATAGCCATAGCCATAGCCATAGCCATAGCCATAGCCATAGCCATAGCCATAGCCATAGCCATAGCCATAGCCATAGCCATAGCCATAGCCATAGCCATAGCCATAGCCATAGCCATAGCCATAGCCATAGCCATAGCCATAGCCATAGCCATAGCCATAGCCATAGCCATAGCCATAGCCATAGCCATAGCCATAGCCATAGCCATAGCCATAGCCATAGCCATAGCCATAGCC
The DNA here is from genome assembly GCF_028476545.2 of Physella acuta. Classification (NCBI taxonomy): domain Eukaryota; kingdom Metazoa; phylum Mollusca; class Gastropoda; family Physidae; genus Physella; species Physella acuta. The sequence goes on from NW_026732840.1 coordinate 41,959, forward strand.
ATAGCCATAGCCATAGCCATAGCCATAGCCATAGCCATAGCCATAGCCATAGCCATAGCCATAGCCATAGCCATAGCCAACGCCGTAGCCGTAGCCGTAGCCGTAGCCGTAGCCGTAGCCGTAGCCCTAGCCCTAGCCCTAGCCATAGCCGTAGCCGTAGCCGTAGCCATAGCCATAGCCATAGCCATAGCCATAGCCATAGCCATAGCCATAGCCATAGCCATAGCCATAGCCATAGCCATAGCCATAGCCATAGCCATAGCCATAGCCATAGCCATAGCCATAGCCATAGCCATAGCCATAGCCATAGCCATAGCCATAGCCAGAGCCAGAGCCAGAGCCAGAGCCAGAGCCAGAGCCAGAGCCAGAGCCAGAGCCAGAGCCAGAGCCAGAGCCAGAGCCAGAGCCAGAGCCAGAGCAACAGTCATAGCAATAGCAATAGCAATAGCAATAGCCATAGCCATAGCCATAGCCATAGCCATAGCCATAGCCATAGCCATAGCCATAGCCATAGCCATAGCCATAGCCATAGCCATAGCCATAGCCATAGCCATAGCCATAGCCATAGCCATAGCCATAGCCATAGCCATAGCCATAGCCATAGCCATAGCCATAGCCATAGCCATAGCCATAGCCATAGCCATAGCCATAGCCATAGCCATAGCCATAGCCATAGCCATAGCCATAGCCAGAGCCAGAGCCAGAGCCAGAGCCAGAGCCAGAGCCAGAGCCAGAGCCAGAGCCAGAGCCAGAGCCATAGCCATAGCCATAGCCATAGCCATAGCCAGAGCCAGAGCCAGAGCCAGAGCCAGAGCCAGAGCCAGAGCCAGAGCCATAGCCAGAGCCAGAGCCAGAGCCATAGCCATAGCCATAGCCATAGCCAGAGCCAGAGCCAGAGCCATAGCCATAGCCATAGCCATAGCCAAAGCCATAGCCAAAGCCAAAGCCATAGCCATAGCCATAGCCATAGCCATAGCCATAGCCATAGCCATAGCCATAGCCATAGCCATAGCCATAGCCATAGCCATAGCCATAGCCATAGCCATAGCCATAGCCATAGCCATAGCCATAGCCATAGCCATAGCCATAGCCATAGCCATAGCCATAGCCATAGCCATAGCCATAGCCATAGCCATAGCCATAGCCATAGCCATAGCCATAGCCATAGCCATAGCCATAGCCATAGCCATAGCCATAGCCATAGCCATAGCCATAGCCATAGCCATAGCCATAGCCATAGCCATAGCCATAGCCATAGCCATAGCCATAGCCATAGCCATAGCCATAGCCATAGCCATAGCCATAGCCATAGCCCTAGCCCTAGCCATAGCCATAGCCATAGCCATAGCCATAGCCATAGCCATAGCCATAGCCATAGCCATAGCCATAGCCATAGCCATAGCCATAGCCATAGCCATAGCCATAGCCATAGCCATAGCCATAGCCATAGCCATAGCCCTAGCCCTAGCCCTAGCCCTAGCCCTAGCCCTAGCCCTAGCCCTAGCCCTAGCCCTCGCCCTAGCCCTAGCCCTAGCCCTAGCCCTAGCCCTCGCCCTATCCCTAGCCATAGCCATAGCCATAGCCAGAGCCAGAGCCAGAGCCAGAGCCAGAGCCATAGCCATAGCCAGAGCCAGAGCCAGAGACATAGCCATAGCCATAGCCAGAGCCATAGCCATAGCCATAGCCATAGCCATAGCCATAGCCATAGCCATAGCCATAGCCATAGCCATAGCCATAGCCATAGCCATAGCCATAGCCATAGCCATAGCCATAGCCATAGCCATAGCCATAGCCATAGCCATAGCCATAGCCATAGCCATAGCCATAGCCATAGCCATAGCCATAGCCATAGCCAGAGCCAAAGCCATAGCCATAGCCAGAGCCAGAGCCAGAGCCAGAGCCATAGCCATAGCCATAGCCATAGCCATAGCCATAGCCATAGCCATAGCCATAGCCATAGCCATAGCCATAGCCATAGCCATAGCCATAGCCATAACCATAGCCAGAGCCAGAGCCAGAGCCATAGCCAGAGCCAGAGCCAGAGCCAGAGCCATAGCCATAGCCATAGCCATAGCCATAGCCATAGCCATAGCCATAGCCATAGCCATAACCATAGCCATAGCCATAGCCATAGCCATAGCCATAGCCATAGCCATAGCCATAGCCATAGCCATAGCCATAGCCATAGCCAGAGCCATAGCCATAGCCAGAGCCAGAGCCAGAGCCAGAGCCATAGCCATAGCCATAGCCATAGCCATAGCCATAGCCATAGCCATAGCCATAGCCATAGCCATAGCCATAGCCATAGCCATAGCCATAGCCATAGCCATAGCCATAGCCATAGCCATAGCCATAGCCATAGCCATAGCCATAGCCATAGCCATAGCCATAGCCATAACCATAGCCAGAACCAGAGCCAGAGCCATAGCCAGAGCCAGAGCCAGAGCCATAGCCATAGCCATAGCCATAGCCATAGCCATAGCCATAGCCATAGCCATAGCCATAGCCATAGCCATAGCCATAGCCATAGCCATAGCCATAGCCATTGCCATAGCCATAGCCATAGCCATAGCCATAGCCATAGCCATAGCCATAGCCATAGCCATAGCCACGGACACGGACACGGACACGGACACGGACACGGACACGGACACGGACACGGACACTGACATAGACATAGACATAGACATGCACAAACAGGCACAGACACAGGCAGACCCATACATAGGGATTTTCCTGAAAAATAATTGCTTGTGTACTGCGAACTCTATAAAGAGTTTTTATGCGCCACTCCTTTTTGTATTGTCAAGCTACCGTAGCAAACACAGCATGGTTGATTGCATTTCAATAAGGCAATAGAAAGGTCATGGAAGATTTGCCACGTCATCCAGGCGGCCTGTTTTGCTAGGCCCATGTATCGTATTACATAGCCTCGTGGTGTATTATTTGACGTTATTAAAATACCCCCAAATATTTCTTCTTTTAAATTGGAACACATGTTTTAAAAATAGGCTACAGTGTTTTGAAAAGTGTCTTGAAATTCCGACATCACAATTTTTTTGTGTATACTATTTAACATAAGGCATGTTATAACATTTCATGACATACGTTTGTATCGCTTAGCGTGGCCTATGGTGGATTTTTATTTCAGAGCTAACGTAGCTTTTGCGCCGATTACAGTACAGCGGAAATTCAATAGCAGCCGATGAAATAAAATGCAATGTATATGATTCTCATTTTTATTGTAAACCATGCTTATATTAGCATTGCAACTCCGGCACTTATTCAGGTTGCGAGAGACAATGGATAAGATGGGGCGTTATAGTCACTCATTAAACATAAGCAGGCGGTGAAAGAGTAACGGTGATACTACGTTAAGTGATAAACTTACACTTAAAGTTTTCATAGAGCACGCCCTAAGGCGTGTTGGGCGGTAGTGTAGGTAACCCGTGCCCCGATAAAAATTATCCAAGCGCATTTAAATAATTTAGTTTTAGAAAACAAGGTCACGCGTCTAACAATATAGGATTGGTAAAGCATTGATGAAACCCTACACATATATTTCGTCAGACTTGTTTTTTTGGCTTTTATACATTACTACATCCCTTCATACGATTGCCATGAAACGATATTTCTAGGGAGATTTCTGCGAAAACAAATTCAATTTTGCATGGGCGGCTACCCGGCAGGGCGCAATTGGCTATTCCGTGAACGCTATGGATGAGATGGGACGTTATGGTCATTCCCTAAATTGAATCCCGTCCGGGCGCGATTTGTCCCGGGCTTTCCTATGACTTTCATTTAACCCCCGCAGAAACGCGCGGGTGACGGGCACGCAATCTCAATCTAAAAATCTGTTTCTTTACAATCAGTGATTTGCATAAGATGTTGTCTAATCTATCGAACGTATCAACAAAATACAATATATAAAAACATGTAATTTTAACCCGTATGTGTTTGGTAAAATACTATATCATTAAATGTTTCCAGAGGCGTAGCGATGGGGGGCAGGGGGTACATATGTCCCCGGGCGCCGACCTTAGGGGGCTTTAAAATGGATTGTAAAAACAAATTAAAATGTCATTTTAGCTGCATTTTTGCATAATAAATAGTTTAAGAGGAGAGGGGGTGCAAAGTTTGAGAGGGGTGAAAATTGAAAATTTGCTCCCGGGGGGGGGGGGGGCGTTAAATTTACAGTTTGTCCCCGGGCGCCGGGAAGGGTCGCTACGCCTCTGAATGTTTCAGAATATAATTTTAAACTTCTTACATCGATTCGTGTATACCTTTCTATTGTTAGAACTATAACTGTAGAACACAGTCTATTTCATTATAAAAAGTATTTATTACTAAAATATATTTTTCCCGAGATCAAATGAGTAATGCTTATTACCCAGTAGAATTCCCCAGTGGAATTTTCAAAGAAAATGAAACAAGTACCAAGTTCTTTTAGTCAGTAAAGTTTCCTGTCAAGACAGGCTGACTGTTTTATATACGGTAACAAAAATAGAAGTATTTAGAAACCCTTCTAACCTGATTGCACATACATAGAGAATAGGAAAAAGATTACAATAAATTACAGAAGAAGTTTCCTTTTATGAAATTGTGTTTAGTCTTAATTGTGTTATGTTTGCAATAATACGATATTTTATGCGAACTTTTTGGTTTGTTGCATATCTCTTACTTCAAAGTTGAATTTCATTTTTAAATAGCACTACGGTAAAGACTCACACATAACATATTTTTTGTTAACCCTATCACAATTATAAGAGTATTAACTGAAATAGATAGATCAAACATAAAAAAGAAAACAAATTCATTGTTAATTACTATTCGTACGCAATAAATAAGAGAAGTACTAAGGTTAATTAATTTACAACAATTATTTTTAGACACGTGGTTTAAATCCTTACCAACCAGGCAAACGCCTTTTAAAAAATAAAGCTCCATTTTTGAATCCGACGGTCCATAGGGGGAGCGAAGTAGACTTCACCTTTTTCTAAGAAGGGATAGTGTGGTCAGCAGTATGTCAAGCGCCTTTACTTCTCTTAACATGAGTTAGGCACCCATCATAGCTGGATGGACTCAAATACGCTCTACTGACTCGAATAAGGATTCGAATTCGAGACTTTCGGGTTAACAGTCTAGCGATCTACCACTAGGCTACGCCATCCCTATACACATTGCTGTATTGGAATTTGTAGGCCCACTTTAAATAATAATATATTTTTATTGCTTGATCGTATCTAAAAGAAATTAAACTGTCCCAGTTATAATACATTTAAATTCGTCCTGCTCATCGAGCTTCACTTTGTTAACTTACTAAACTGTTAATAAGTATTTCGATTACTTTAATTTACTTACTCCTTACACTCGCAACGCTGAGCTTTATCCCTAAACTTAAGGAACTTATTCAGCTTTCACTAAATTTTCGCCACCATTTTTGTCTTCACTAGTCTTTGTCGTTTTCGCTATGCTTTCCTCACTTTCACTTGGGCTTTAAAAAAAACTTATATAGGGTTACTCGTAACTCACACTTTGCTCG